>NC_067483.1:92396283-92696283 GCF_947179515.1 Apodemus sylvaticus
ATTCTCTTGTGCTTGCTGAATACAGTACCTCATAAGCTATAGTGACAATTCACCAAAAATCACCCCATCCTGTGCCACGAAGTCAGGATGGAGAAATCGAAGAAGCAGCCCTAATTATATTATGACACATTTTAAGTGTGTGTCTAACAATATGGTGTGTGCGCCTGTGTGGAGGCCGGAGGAGGACATGCAGCATCCTGCTGTCTCACCTCTGCTTCATTCCCTTAAGACAGAATCAGTCACTGAGCCTGGCACTGCTGTCTGAGCGAGGCTGGCAGCCAGTGGGCTCTCATGGGCATGCACAGCCATACCAGATTTTTCCTAGGGAAGTGCTGGGGGATTTGAACTCAGGTCTTCATGCTTGCACAGCAAGTGCCCTTCTCCCCAGCCTCCTTATTATTACATATTTTCATAATTAAGATTTTAATTTTAAAAGTAGCAGCTTACCTTAAGATCACGGTGAACAATGCATTTTTGATGACAATACTGTACAGCAGATACAATCTGAAAGAGTATTTGGATAAAAAGTCAAAATTATTTTTGGTTAAATATTTGATTTTAATATTTATCATTTTCAATTCATATAAAGTACTAACTTTGACTAAAATAATAGCAATTTCATAATTCTTTTAGAAAACTATACTATTAAAGAGATAAAACTTTTAAATATAGGAAGTAATATTCTTTTGGGAAAACACTCCCATTTTTTTCTTCTTGGTCAACATCTATGGAAATTCTTTAAATTTCTCTGTTTACATGAGCCAAAGTCTATCATCTGTCATTTAGAACAAGGGGTGACTACAATGCTGGCACATGTAGACAAGCATTCAAGATGGCTGTCTGGAGTTACAGCAAAGTTATTTAGGATTACATCACATCTGCTCAGGCATATTCCCTTAACTTATCAAGAACTAATCGGTCAGTATTTAACAACATCTTATATTTTCTGATCAAATATAAAGAAATAGTAAAAAAGCTAACCCTTAAAAAGAAAACAAATAATCAAGAAATGAGATACAAGTTCATCTTACACTTGCTCCTAATTCTGCTGAGCAAAGAGCTGTGCAGTGCACATACATTTTGCAGCCATAGTCTTTTTTTTTTTAAGGTTTACTTATTTTATGTATATGAGTATACCGTGGTTATCTTCAGACACACCACAAGAGGGTATCAGATCCTACTACATATGGTTGTGAGTCACTATGTGGTTGATGGGAATTGAACTCAAGACCTCTAGAAGAGCTGTCAGTGCTCTTAACTGCTGAGCCATCCCTCCAGCCCTGTAGCCATAGCCTTTAATTATGTGTGGGACTGTGAGGTAAGGGCCAAGCAGCGAAGTGCCCAACAGTGTAAAGGCCTCAGATACAAATAAGCAATAGATTCTAAGCTTTTCTGTGATGATTCTGTAAAAGAACCCAATAGCAGTCAGTAAGGAGCTGCTCTGCATGTGTAATTATAATTGGTGCCTCAAAGGATGATCATTTTAGCATGGAGCTGTGGGGTTAGTTAAATGTGAATCCTGTGTGGATGCAGGTTAGCCATTCGCAGATGCAGACAGAAGAGGGATCTCCGCAGTCTGCCAGAATGAAGTCCGCTGTGCTGCCAGAATGAAGGGAAGGATCCACAGCACAGTGAAAGTGGCATTCCAGTGTTAGAAAGTTATCCACATGTTTGTCAAATGGCTCCACGATCAGACATGGATTTAAGAAACAAACCCACCAACACACAATGAATAAATACCTCAATGAAATTCACTTTGGTCAAGCCAGTTTACTGAGTACCTGCTATGTGCCTGTTCCCAGGGGAGTACAAACACAAACACTACAGAGCTTACAGTTTCACTAAGAGGGAAAGGGAGGGACTATAATCCAGGTAGAATCACAGATGTAGAGGTATATGGAAGTGAGGGGCTACGGAAAGGATGACTGCATCAGAAATGCTTCCTAGAGGAGGTGCCACTGGCTGAGGGTGTCCCTGCAGGACGAGAGCAGTGGGATCATTGGCATGGGAGGATGGGAGTAAAATGATGAGCGGTGTTAATGATGAGGGAGGAGAAGAAGTCACAGAGCAGACAGAGTCCATAGGAGCACACACACTGCACAGGCACTACATGTTTGGGGCACCATCGCAATACTGTGAGCATCTTCAGTATGAGTCCCTACACACAGCAGAACAGAAGAGTCAGCACTGTAAGATTCTGGAGCACTGTGCTTTAAAGGGTTCTAAGAGTTGACGTTCGCTATATTATGTCTATATTTCACAAGATATATCTGCACGTACAGTTTTCTGGCTATACTCTACAGGTAAAAGTGCTCAGAGGACCAGGCTCCTTTTCTTTGGGGAGACAGAAATTTGCTGGTAACAGCGCTGTCTTGTATAAGTCATGTACTTGTATGCTACAGTGTTTGGCTACCAAGAGTTACCAGGGGCCAGAGTTCACACCTGACAGGACCATCTCTATACAACCAGTTTCTAGACATTTCTGGAATAAGAATCTTGCTGAGCTCCAAAGCTTTGACAATGGACACTAACATGAGAGAATGCTCCATGAAGCATGTGTTCTTCCCACAGAGCATGGCCTCTGAGCTAGTGTTCAGGAGGGCCATTTGCTGTGTCACACACTTGCCAGCAAGGGGCCATGTCAGACATGGAAGACGCTGTGGTTTCCGACTCACCACATGAGCTGTCACTCATAAGCCCATGTTTCATTGCACTGGCCTACAGCAGACTCTGCCACCTGAGAAGTCCCCACAAGCAGGGTACAGGAGCTTTTCTAGGACCCTTTCAGTGTGGACCTGGAGAACAGGTTTCTCAGCAGGCCCGCACTGACCTTCAGGCTCCGCGTGTGCTATGCAATAGCTTTGCAATGATTTATGAACTGGTTAGGAATTCCTCTTCTCTAGGTAGTAGCCTTGACCTTGGAGTCAATGTTATAACTTTAAAAATAAGATTTATTCTCATTTTATATAAGTAGGTCTTTTGTCTGCATTTATGTCTGTGTGCCACATGTGTACAGTGTTCATAGAGGCCAGAAAAGGGCACGGGGTACCCTGGAACTAGAGGTTTGGATGCCTGTGAGCTACCATGTGGGGCAGGGAACTGAACTGGGTCCTCTGAAAGCAGGAAGCACACTTTCACTGCATAGCCATCTCAGCAGCTCCAATACTCGTGTGTGTGTGTGTGTGTGTGTGTGTGTGTGTGTGTGCGCGCGCACGCGCGTGCGTTTGCATGTGTGTATGTATGTACACTCTCACAGCCTATGGAATGCAGAGGCATTGTACTGGCAATGGTTGCTAAAATGATCTTAAACTGTGTATTGTTTTTAGTATACCAAACAATAAGGTCAAGGGCATGAATTTATATATTCTTGTTAATGTAGTACATTCTTTTACCATTTATGTAAAAATCATAAACACAAGTATGTGTGTGTGTTTGTGTGTATTTATGGGGGTGGGTTAGATCTCTAGATCTTAACCTAAACTCTATATTGTTTCCATTAACCATGCTGGCTGACTGCACACTTTCACTACAGAAAACTTCACCCAGTACAACTTTCTATACTTGCTATGTTTTTAGCAACTATGTGAATCCAGCAGGCTACAAAGACAAAGGGTAAGTGCAAACCATCCCAAAGGGAACATTCGTCAACAACTGGAATTTTCTTGCTCATTTGCTGCTAACCCCAATCGACAAGGAGGGAGATAATTGGAGTGCTTGACCAGAGGGCACGAAGCTCCCCCCAGGATAGGAAAGAATTTAAAAACGGAAAGGGCTGAACACAACCCGGGCTCTTACTGTTGCTTTTCCCATTACCAGCGGTTTCCACAGTCACTGTTGTTTGTTTTGCTTTTTAAGGACAAGCAAGCAAAGCTCACTGAGCGGAGTGATAGCTCCGTACAGCAGGGAGGGTCTTGAAGATTCAATGCCCTGGATCCACTATTTTTGTGTGCACTTTGTGTATGAGGTTGCAGCGAGCTCCTGAGTGTGACGTGTGTTGAGGCCGAGGACATCAGGAGTGGGTTCTGTTCCTCCTCTAAGAGGGTCCCCAGGACTGCACTCAGGTTGCTGGTCTTGGTGGTAAGTGCCTTTGCTCCCTGAGCCATGTCACAGACCCCCACCTACTATGAATAACTGTAAGAACCTACCTGAATAACTTAGAAAGCAAAGCAACTACACAATCACTTTGGAAGGTCAGGTCAAAAAGTGAAGCAGGCTGTCTTCCCTCTCAATGACGAGGACTATTCATGAGTTAGCCTCCGTGAACCGTGGCTCAGACAGACTGTTTACAGAATATCTTCAACTGCAGAATCAGTGTAGTGTTCACAGATGAAGAGCTAAACTACTTTAAAATAAAAATTCTTCAACCACTAAGGACAAGTCTAGGAGATAATACATCGCTGAAGCTTTACTTCAGTATATTTTATGGACAATTCACACTTCATTAGTCATTTCTATGCAATTTATAAAGCATACCTAATTTTTTTCAGCCTAGTTGTCCAACAACAGATTAGTGGTTAATAAAAATTTGCTATATAAAAATGGAATAGTAACATTAAAAATGATAACATTTATGAGGAAATGGATATATAGAATTAAGTGAGGACCCATGATCTAAGGAGACCATACGTGTTCTCCCTCATATTCTGGAGCTATATGTGTATGTAAAATATGCACATATGTGAACAAATGTACCTGTGGCCATAAACGGAAAGAGAAGGAGAGAGGCCGAACATAAGGAGATGAGGAAGGACTGTGCACATCACAGGACACGGGTCCTGAGGGAAGGAAGACTTTGTTTTTGGTGGGGGATAAGTATGTAAGATATATCCAATAGTGACAGTGTAAAGTGCAGTGTGAGGCCTCAGGGTGTCAGTCCTGACAGCTCCTCTAACCCGACAGAACTTCACTGAGATGACTAGACTTTGGGCCCAGTTAACCTTGGTGTGCAATTTTTTATTATTCAAGGATTTTTCCTAAAAAATAAATTGTGAAAAAAATTTTAAAATAGTAGTTGCACATGGTTATTTTAAAATTTTTTAACAAGTGAATTGTAAAAAAAAAGAAAAGTACATTTAATACAGTTGCAAAAATTAAGAGTAAAGTTTTAAATGTGTTTAAAAAGAATCTCCTCCCCTCACTTTGTCCTTTCCACAGTAAGTCACCACGATGCCACACTGGAAGTTTGAGAGTGTGAGCTTCCGATCTCTGTGTCCTGTCACGTCCGCATCTTTCTCACACATGTGCTAGACAAAACTGAGCATATTTTTTGAGTGAATTCTCAAGTGAATTTTAAACTACTATATATTGAATCCTAGAAGAGGACAACACAGTAATGCACATGCAAAGCTGGTGGGACTTGAGAACAGTTCCTGGCTACATACAGAACTCAGCATTTCTTCTCTGCCTCCATCTGGTCTGAGATGTTAAGACTCAAAGGTAAACACTGACTCTAATGTATAAAATGTTACCATTCAAGGATATTTTAAAATAACCATGTGCAACTACTATTTTAAGGTGAAATTCTGGAAAATGGGTTTCTGTTCTAGGAATGTTCCATTCTTCAAAATGGAAGAAAGAGCTCTTCTTTTAAAATGCCCACGTACTCTCAAAGTTGTGTGAGATACAACCTGCTGCACATCACTAAGAATATCAGCAAAGCAGAGGCAAAGCAACTTTCCATACCTGCCTGAATTTGGCACGGGCCTCTTTCTCTTTCATTCTTCCGTGGGCAACCAAGTAATCAAAGACTTCACCTGAATCAGAAGACAAAGCAGGGAGTAAATACACATTGATTAACAATGCACACAATGCCAAGTTTTGGCTTTTCTTTTCAGGAATCACTTGGTCCACCATTTTCTGCTGTTTATACAAGTCATAAACTAACACAGAAATAGGAAATGAATTACACATGGAATTGAGAATCTGTAGCAATTTATGACTTATAAAAACTCTTCTTAAAAAACCAAGAAAATACATTCTCTACGTTCAAAGTTACATGGAATAGTCAATTCTTTTTCACCCATTCTAATGAAAGGAAGCCACAGGGCAGTGCAAAGTCACATTTGGCTTTGGTATGCAGACTCCATTACACAGTAGTGACAGTGTTCTCTTAAATTTCATCACACAGCCTGGTTCAACTCTGTCCGTCCTTTCTGTACTGTGAGTTGTCATGTGTGTACTCTGTGTACTCTGAGTGTGCCTTTGCTCTCTCGTGCCCTCAAATGACATGGCAGCCCGTCGTCACCCTCGGGGTCGGGTTGCCTCATATGACCTGCTGGCTGCCCCAGCCCCATCACAGCTGCACCATGTATGCATGTGCATCTTCATCTCCATTACAAAGCAGTGGACATGCAACACAAATGTGCAGAGCTCATTAACAGCAAATAGTGTTGATATTTTCTATTGAGCCTATGCATCTATATCTCCATATGTCTTATATCTTTCTGTAGCCCTTAATCATTTAGAAAAGTTAATCATAAGTTAAAATCTTGAAATGTTTCCTCAATATGTAACAGAGAGACTTATTTTCTATGATCTTATCAGCTGCAAAATACAGATACACATGTAGATTAAAAGCTTACAGGATGGCTTAAAAGGTCTTACCCAGCAGAGCCAAGTTACAGTCTCAGGGTTCAGGGTCCGACTGTTGGGAATGTACCCTGGTGTCACCCCCCCATACTTAGTAGGTACTTAATACCGAGGGACATTAGCAAGACTTTTTGTTTGTTTTTTTGAGACAGGGTTTCTCTGTATTTACTAGGCTGTCCTGGAATTCACTCTATAGACCAGGATGGCCTCGAACTCTGAAATCCACCTGCTTTTGCCTCCCAAGTGCTGGGATTAAAGGTATGTGCCACCATTGCCCGACTTAGGAAGATTTAAAACCCCATAGAGTCTGTTTCTAACCGGCATCTGCTTAGAGGCTGTGAGGATTATATGAAACAGTGCTGCACCTGGTGCAGTGGCAATGTAGTAAGGACATAAGTGACACTTGCATTTAAGTACACAGATATATGACATTTATGCATATGAACCCTAGCATGTCAGTAAACCATGAACAATCAAATATGTAATGGATGTATGCTTATGAAACTAACACATCTACTATGTGGGACACAACGTTTTATGAAGCATTGAGTGACTTACAATGGGACAATGAGAACAAGGAATGAAGGCGTGCCCAAGCTGGCTGTCAGAGCAGCTGCTTCTGGATATGTGTTCAGTGTTAGCTCCAGTTCACGCCTGCAGTATTAACTCTGACATAGCATGCCCCTGCCTTTCCCTTCTCACACTGTTGGCCAAAGCTTTTTTTCACCAGTTATAATGTGATCCTGACGGCCAACTATCTTTGCTTACCTGACATTCTCAGCTAGAAAACTACTCTATAAGCATTTATAAGCATTACTTACATGAACAAAAGGAAGACTAAATACTGTGTTACAGGAGACCCACACCTACTTTAACATGCTTCTCTCAATTAGCCACGATTCAAAAACCCCAGAAGAACCCAGCTTTCAGATCACTGGAGATCCTTGCTCTGTCACTAGTCGCCCAGAGCCTGGGCAACGTGGCCAAGCTGAAACTATTTGGAGACTGCAGGGGGGAAAAATCAGTGCTTTATTTCCCTGACTTGCCTTGACAGCAATAGATTTTAAAATGTCAAGAAAAAGATCCTAGTTATGTTGCCAAAGAAAATGGTTATTTTTAACTAAATCATGACTTTGTGAGAAATCATCATCATCATCATCATCTTGACCTCAAAACACTCTAAATCTTCTAACACTTCTAATCAAAACACTCAAAAGATGCCAAAGCCAATTTTAAAAACCCCTATGTAATTTTTAAATAAGAGAAAAGTTCTATTTATACTGTAGGCTCAGCAGGTCTTGAAAGCAAACACTGAATTTTCAAGAAGAGGTCATTAAAGGATGTTAGTAAACTACAGATTACGATGAAGGCATAACCGTTCCAGTGAACTACTAGGGACCATCAATCCCACGTCCGTCAAACAGGACATGCTTTCTAGACCCACTCATTCTTACCCCCACTCGCGTACTCCATGACTAAGTAGAGCGTCTTCTCTGTTTCAATAACTTCAAACAGTTTCACTGAAAAAGAGGAAATATAAGTCTGTAACTGACAGCATAAAATGGGTATTCTTTCTGCAACCATAGGCAACAGTAAGTAGAATATTAGCATATTAGCCAAACTGAGTAATTCTAACTTTAAAATAAAAGTCACTCGAGAATCATTTCTCCTATGCAAGGAAAGTATTTACACCTTACCACAAAGTGACCTGCAGTCTATTAGAGTAAAACAGTACTTGAGACGAAAGAGCCATTAAAAAGAGGGATGTTTTAGCACATGTCTTTAATCCCAGCACTTTGGAGGCAGAGGCAGGTGGATTTCTGTGAGTTCCAGGCCAGCCAGGGTTATATATAGAGAACTTGTCTCAAAAAGACAAAAACAGAATGAGAACAAGGGGTAGGGGTGGAGTCTTAAAGTCAGGAAGACAGGATCCAAATGAAGCTTAGAGATAGTGCAGCTTAAATAATATAATGCGTTTGTGTTTGGTAAAAAAAACAAAACTTATATTCACGTGATATTAAAAATAACTTCTAGTAAATACAGAATTGACTAACATAGTGAAGACTATTCACCAGGAATAATCACATTAATGGCTACACACAAAAGATGCAAGAGAGAATGTTTAAAAATAAGTAGATTAAAAACAATCATTTTTACTATTTAGAATCAAGTGATTTTATATAGCATATCTGATCAATAAGTTTATTTATAAAAGGGACAAAATCAAGACTTACTAAAATTATTTAGTAAAACTAAATTAGTATCTAATTTACTTCAAAATACAACATCATTTTGCCTATCAAAAGTACATTAAACACAAGTGTTTATTAGTAAAGTATATGCACTCTGTCTCTATTCCTAGCAAGTAGCATGCATTCTCTGACTTAACAAGGAGAGTCTGTGTGCAGAAGCCCTGTTGTACTGCCGTGTGACGTCAAGCAGGAGAGGCGGCAGCAGAGGTCAGATGCTGGCCTCCAGGACCGCGCCACTGCACCGAGAGTTGCCTTCACCTTCTTCTCTTTAGAGAGAGCAACAATGAAATCGCACATATTCAAAGGGCTCTCCATGCAGGGAAACGCCCTGTCATGGCTTGTATGTGTAGGTTCCATACCTATGTTAGGATGGTTCAGTATCTTCATTATCCGTACTTCTCGGAACAACTGTTAAAAAAGATAAGATATATTCCTGTTTAAAGGACCGAAAAAACTCGAGCAGACACCAACTGTACTTCCATTTAATAACAATCACTTGCTTACAAGACTATTGATTCTGGCAGAGAACCTAAGCAGAGGTCTGCTTCCTGGTTCTACCCTTGTGCACTGAGCAATGCAGCTCTGCCCTCCATATTAACTTCATGGAGGCCTGGCTTCTCAAAGACCCCTGACAAGACGACCGCTTGGCATGTGAAATTATCGGTAATAAGACTCACACTTTCCTCAAGCATTCTTCAGGGACAGAAGCAGAAGAAGAGACAGAGGAAGTGGCAGTGAGGCCACATTGTGAGGGCTAGCCATGGAAACATGCTACCTGGAGGGTCAGGTTCCTCCATGTCACTCCTTCTGACTGACCCAACACTTTGTGAAAGATTCAGATGCACTTTTAAGTAGACTTGTAGGGTACTATCAAGTAACAATAAAGTAGCCAAGTGCGGTGGGACACGCCCACCCATAATTCAAAAACATGAGGCTGAGGCAAGGGGGTGAGGAGTGCAAGATAAGCCTGGCTGTAGACTCTGTCTTGAAACATGGGGGAGAAGAGGAAGACGGGGAAGACGAGGAGGAAGAGAAGGGAGAGGGCTATTTTAAAAGACTTTATTTAGTTTTGAGTTTGAAACCAGCCTGGTCTACAGAGTAGGTTCCAGGACAGCCAGGGCTACACAGAGAAACACTCATGAAAGACAAAACCAACCAACCAACCAACCAACCAACCAACCAAACAACCAAACAGACAGGTATCTTTATTTTTTATTTTGTGTGTTTTGCCTACATGTATGCAGGGCACTACATGTGTCTGGCAGACACAGATGGCATCAGATCCTATGGAACTAGAGTCATAGGTGGTTGGGATCCCTGTGTGGGTGCTGGGAACTGAACCCAGGTTTTTATGGAAGAACAGTCATCACTCTTAACCACTAAACCCTCTCTCCAGCTCTAAGAGGAGGACTATTAAGCATGCTAAACAAAACAAAATAACATGAATATTAACTATTATTTCCCTTAACTTTAAAACACTACACAGACAATTTTTCAAAAGCATGATTTGTTAGGCCAGTGGTATGGTCACAATGTGTAAGAGTGCCTGCTATTAGTTCTGATGACCTGAGTTCAGTCTTTGTTACCCACATGGTAGGAGAGACTTATTCCTACAAGGTGACTTCCATCAACACACCATGACACTTATGAACATACATATAAACAAATGTTAAAATCACATGAAATTAAAAAAAGAGCATGATTTGGTATTTTCTCTTTTATATTGTTTGCATAAATGTTAGTCAAAATCAAAATCAAGTATTTGTTCAAAAAAATAGAAGAACCAAAAATTGGCAACATAAAATAAATCTGTTAAGACATGTTTTGTCAGAATAAAATCTAAAATTAGCGTAACCACGAACGATGTTTCTGTAACGATCTATTAAAGCCTAAGAGAGCATGAAAAGATGTTCATCATAATTAGTCATTAGGGGAATAAAGTCAAATCTACGGTGAGAGCAGCTGACACTCATTCGGATGACCACTGTCATATAAAACAAGACAGAACAAACCTGCAGAAAGGGGAGCGCTCGGAAGCCTCTGGTGCAGCGGGTGGAGTGAGTGTCAGCTGAGAGGATGCTATGGAAAAGACACGGTACATGCAGAACAGTGTTCCTACAGGAACCAAGGAAGACTCGCCATGCAGTCTACAGCCGTGCGCCCGAGAACTGAGAGCAAGCGTTCACACAGGTGAGCGGGTAAGTGAGAAGGCGGAGCACAGAACAGCCTTGAGGAATCATACAGACCAAAGTGTACATCAACAGTGGTTGAAATGACACATCGCATAACAACAAAACGAAATACAATACAAATACATCCCAATTGGAAAACCACTTAGGTTTAGATAGAAAAAAAAAAAAAAAGCTTGTCCTAGCTAACTTTAGTAATTCCTACACAAGTTCAAGAAAGTATGAAAGCCTGTAAGCCTGTGGTGTGTATGTGTCTGTGTGTGTGTGTGTGTGTGTGTGTGAACATATAAGCCACACACTTTCATTTAAATTCATTTTTGAAAGTCTATAATACTTAACATTTAATAATTAAAAGTTATATGTGAGTAAATAGGACCCAGTGCAAGTTCACTATGCTCGGACTGTGCCGGCCTGCCTGCCTGCCTGAGATGGCCCTGACGTCTGGCCTGCCCCTGACCTTCCCTCAGCACATGGAGGGCCTGGAGCACGCCCTCCCATCTGCAGCTGCCCCTTCCCTCCTCTGACTGTTGTTTCCTGCCAAGTCCTCTTCCTTCCAGTGTTCACGGGAGCCCCTGGGCCTTCAGCTCCCGGCGTCCTGACCCCGGCCCCTCTGTCTTCCTGGGAGCTTCATCACGCTTTGAAAACCATCAGTTTGCTGTGGACTCTAAACTCATTCAGAACGATGTTTTCACACTCAAACTTATGGTTAAGAAATTTTATTTGGTTGTCCCACAAGAATTCAAGGGCAACACTCAACAGTGCACACAAACATTTCCCAACACCTTTAGCCTGTGTGACCAAGGCCTTCAAAGTAAGGCTACTTTTTCAGCCTTATCTCAGGACACCCTTGCTTTAAGGAAGATATCACTTTAGCATCTAGCATTCCTCTGGTTCCTGGAACTACTGGGTCCTGTCCTGCTCAGCTCCAGAACAAGTTCTCTGCAGAGAATCAACATTTTCCCATCTTTTGTTTTTAAAGGGCATGTAAGTGAGTTTATTGATGTAAACAATTTTTCTCAAGCCAGCACTCATAACTAGAGCAGTGGTTCACAACTTGAGGGTCATGACTTCTTTGGAAGTTATATATCAGATATCCTGCACATCAGATATTTACATTACAATTCATAATGGCAGCTAAATTACAGTTAGGAAGTAGCAGTGAAATAATGTTATGGTTGGGGGTCAGCACACCATGAGGAACTGTCTTCCAGGACTGCAGCAGTAGGAAGGGTGAGACCCACTGCCCTAGGGTATAAGCTAGCATGACAGACAGTTCATATCATTTAATATAATCATGGGACCAAGAGCCCTTTACCTCCCCACCCCCATGCTACTGTTTGAAGAAAGTCTTCTGCCCTGTCCATCATCTGGGGAAGGAATGACAGAAAGAAGTGACTTTTGGGAGGCTGGCGCTACTAGGGATTGCCTTGGAGTCTGTCTGACACAATTACATTTTATATAAACCAATGAGTCATGTATTTGTAATATAATAAAGTGAATAATTTGAAAATACCAGATGTAAGTTACTAATAAAATTGCTGCCCAAGGTATAGGTTGAGTAAGTGTAAATGATTAAAATTAAATATAGGGTTTTATTGGCAGGTTGCTTCCTAACTGCATTATAATCTTTTTTTTTTTTTTTTTTTTAGATTTATTTATTTATTATATGTAAGTACACTGTAGCTGTCTTCAGACACTCCAGAAGAGGGAGTCTGATCTCATTACAGATGGTTGTGAGCCACCATGTGGTTGCTGGGATTTGAACTCAGGACCTTCGGAAGAGCAGTCAGTGCTCTTAACCGCTGAGCCATCTCTCCAGCCCTGCATTATAATCTTTTATGAAATAAAACACAACTAGAAATAGTGACAAATGTATTCAAACTTTATGAGTGTGAGCCATGCTAAATAGAGTACAATTTTAACCAGGACACTTAAGCTACAGAAGAAGTATTCATCCTACTTCGGTTAAAGAATATATATTTAAGTACTCAATTTAAATGTTAAATTCTGTATCATTTTCAAGCTTTTCCTTATTTAACCTACTCTCTCAATAACCACTCTATTTCCACACCATTGCTGCCCTGCTCTCTAAGCAGCACAGGCCTGCCTGTGTGCCGAGGGATTGGTCCATGATCCACCGCATACGCAGGATCCTTGGGCTCCCTGGTTTCCCTTCCTCTGCTTCCTTGAGATAGCGTGCCAAGTTACAAAACAGGACAACACTGCCACACGGAGAGCATTAGTTACTCTTAGTAAAACAGGTCAGGAGTTTTCCTTAAAAGTAAACTGGCTATGGTATGCCAGGCTGATGGAAGCAGATTAATACTTTACGTGTATATGTCTGAATATGTTTATATGTGCCTCGTGTGTGCAGGCCCCCATGGAAGGCAGAAGAGGGTGTCTCATTCCCTAAAGCTAGAGCTGCAGGCAGCTGTGAGCTGCGCAGGAAGGGTGGCGCTGGGAACTAAACGCCAGTGCTTTCCTCTGAGCCACCTTTCCAGCCCTGATGTCTGGATCTCTGAGAATTGCTGTCTGAGGGAACTGATGGTTGTGTGTCCTTCAAGACATTCATTCCTCCATGGTGATGAGGTTTGGCTCATTTAGCTGTTTTTGCCTTTTTTTTTTTCTTTTTAAAGCTGGGCTTTTGTGCAACATTTTAGATTTATCAGTTTTTAGTCTTTGATTGGAACTTGGAATATAGCTATTTTATCAAAAACAGGTAGATCTGGGATAGTAATCTTATAAAAACTGAGACATTTAAAAAAAAGTACTTTAATGGAACACTCCAATTCCACCTGGAGATGATATATAAAAGATATTTATATGTAGAGCCCAAGTTCTGATCAAAAAGTAATTTTTAAAAATTAAAACAATAATACATAATTATTAGGGCTCCTGCATCTCAATGATGCCTTAATCATATCATTTTAACATTTAATTTGAACAAAGAATGTGACCATTTTAACAACTAAGAGCATGGAGGTATGCTGTGGCTGGGAGCATGCTGGCTAATGCCACTGTTCTGTTGTGAAGAGATTCCATGACCAAGGCAACTCCTAGAAAAGAAACCATTTAATGGGAGGAGTTGCCTACAGTTCAGAGGCTTAGTCCATTATCATCATGATGGGAGCATGGCAGCACACAGGCAGACATGGTGCTAGAAAAGTAGCGAGAGTTCTACAATCTGATCAAAGGCAACACGAGAGACTAGGCCTGGTATGGGCTTTTGAGTCCTTAAAGCCTACACCAGAGACACACTTCCTCCAAGAAAGACACATCTCCTAGTCCTTCTAACCTTTCAGAGTTCCACTCTCTAGTGACTAATCTAGTACATGAGCCTTTGGGGCCATTCTTACTCAAACCACTGAAGTTAACATAGTGGCAGTCATAGAAGGGTCATATGGTGTTTTGTATGGTATGTCCACTATAGAAAGTGGACTGTCAGCATCCTGCCCCGGCAAGCATCCCTCCATCTAAGGAAGCACATGCTGGCTGCATATGCCCCACTATCTGGTACGGACTGGAGTGTGGTCCTGGCTCCCAGGGTGACAGTTCTTGGAGAAAGGGCTCTTACGAAGAGAGCTCAGGTTATATGAAGTCATAAAAGCCTAGGCCAATATGACCGACCAGTGTCCTTAGAGGAGGAAGAGCTACCAAGGATGACTGGGGCCAAGAAGACATGATGTGTGAACAGTGAAAAGATGGCTATCTGCAAGCCAAGGAGAAAAGACTCAGAAGAAACCAACCCTGCAAACACTTCTGTCTTGGACTTTCAGCCTTCGGAACAGTAATCATTCTGTGGGATGTTGTTATGATGGTGGCCCTAATAGACTAACAGTTTATCCCGAATCTAGAAAATTCTGGCCAAATGAATACATTATGTCAACAAAATCTAAAAATGTTCCCCTCATCACCAGTCTAAGACTCTTTGTCTCCTAGAAGGGCACTGGGGAGGGAGAATAGAGAGTGAGGCTACGGCAGCAGTCTTCTGCAGAAACCCCGAGCTAGACCAGTGAGCCGGCCATCTCGGAACAGAAAGATGCCAATCTTAGTAGTGCTTGCCTTTCCTTAGGAAGGGGGAAGGGAGCAGAGCCTTTAGACGGAAGTAAGACTGCACCCGATGGAGAGCCATCACTAATGCCATCCCTTCTGCATGCATCATTTGCCTGTGGACTAGTAAGGAAAGTGTTCACAAGGATTTCAGTTCCACACTATTCAAGTTTCTGACTTCCTTCTTTCTCGCTTTCAAGCTGTGAGGCCATGATGTCTCCAGCACATACACAACAGCGGGAGCTCTCAGGGCTAGGTCCCTGCAGGCTTCCTGTTTCAGGTCTGCCGTGAGCTGGATGGCAAAGTCAGCATTTGTTACAACTGTTATGAGAACTGAAGGACGCCTTGGCTACAAAGCAGGCCTCTAACTGCTCAGGGCCTTTGCCACTTCCTTCTAGAGTCCTGGATTTGCTCCAGGTAGCTGAAGTCACCAAACGATCCCTTTGGACACTGTTCTATTCAGTCCTTGCTAGTCAGGCCAAGGCTAGCATCAGCAAAGCGCCACGGTGCCAATCAGTACTTGCCTCAGTTAGGAGAATTTTCTTTTTCTCTTCTCAACTAATTTCTTTTCCTTCTAATCCCTTCCATTTCTTTTGCCTATTATTCCTTTGTGTCATGGGGGATATGTTGTAATCCAAACTAGTGGATTTTGGACATGGCCTAGTAGTCACCTTTCATCCTAACTCTATGGAAAGCCTCTCATCAAAACTCAGCTAAAATGTGTCTTATTCCAATCAGACCTGCAGCCATGCTTCCTGTGGTGTCCTCATGCCAGAGGCCATCTCTGTGGCTCACTTATCTTAAAGACAGGATGATCTGTAGTCGATTGTCCTTTCCTGCTGACTTCAGTACACAGAACTTGGAGAAGGAGGCCTGTATAACTGGTGTCTTTCAGTGCACCCTTCTTAGCTTTACAAGTACTTCATGCTGATGTGACTTTAAGAGGGACAGAAGTGCAGTTTGTAATAATGCTATCACTGCAGTTTGTAATAATCCTGTCTGCATCCTTGGCAACATTTTTTGGCCCATTAATAAGTTGAAATGTGAGCTTGTTTCACCCTACAGGTGACATTCAGTTCCTAGATTCACTTGGAAGCCTCACTCACTGAGAAATTATACATATGCCATGTATATAATCAACACTGCTGATTAAATGTCCAGCTTCATAATTTTTGAGATCATTATGCCACTTCATTTTTAGCCTTCCGGCATCTTACTGGGACAGCCATCAGATATTTTATAAAACTACTACTAGTAGCACTATAACAATTAACTTCTTTTTGTTTGCTTTCTTTCTGCTTTGCTTTGGTTGTTTAGAGAAGGGTCTTACCATAGTTCAGGGTAGCCTACTATATAGCCCTGGCTAGCTCAGAACTTCTAGGCAGAGCAATGGTCTCTATCCAGCAGCTGAGAAGCCAGTTGCAAAGGAGACGGATTGCCTACAGGGCAGGAGGAAGCAGAGCCTATGTTATGGGCAGGAGAGAGGTCCTGGAGGAAGGTGGACCACTACCCAGTAGGGTCTACTTGGACACACAGGGAAAGAAAGAGCCAAGGCAGAGGGCAGGCCTATGGCAAGGAAAGAGCAGACTTAGCTGGAGGCATGGGAAGATGAGACCAAACACAGCAGGCCTCTAGGGAGGAAAGGAAGAGGCAGTCCTAGCCGGTTGCATTTGGGAGGTGAAAGGTTCCTTTAGGAACTAAATGGGCTGTAACTTTCGAAACAGCCAAGCCAAAGTTTATAGATGATGTTAAGATTCCTAGCCACTTCCACGTCCCTCAAGAGAAAAATTTTCCATGGTAGAAGTAGATACATGTTTCATAGTTAATAAAGGCCCAGTAATCAGGAGTTTTAAGGTTCACAGAATACTGGCATACAAACAATGAAACTACTGCCAAAGAAACAAATAATTCCTTAGTTACAAGTGCCTAATCCTAGTAGGAAAAGGGGATTGAAAACTGTTGTGGGAAACAGGAAAGATTTCTCTGGGGAAGTGACTCAGACTGGACTGCTTAAGAACAAAGTGAGGAGAGGAGCTAGTGCCAGGCAGAGGGGTCAGGAAGGCTGCAAAGGCCAGGTATCTGGGAGAAGAGATGACAAGGACTAGATGGAGCCTGAAGCTAGAGGGAGGGGCATTAGGGGAAGTGAAGAGCTGTGGTGGTGGTGGGCCTTGTGGGTAATATGCTAGCGAGGCCGATTTCTAAGTTATCAAAAACGGAATATTAAATACCCGTCTGCAGGAAGATGGACAGGACAGAACAGGTCACCCGGAAGAGGTCAACCACCCTCAGGTGAGCATGAAGACAAAGGAGCAACTGGGGCACTTCTGAGGTTGACTGCTTACATGATTTGGGGGCATGCCGCTGTTCACAGAGAGGTCACAGGGTGACGAGATCAGGGGGCATTAGGTAAGTAAGGAGAGGTCACGCGTTCAATTCTGTAGTTGGGGTGTCTTAGAGAGGAAATTACAAGGATATTTCAGGGTAGTCTAAGGTAAAGGGGCTAACTCAGAGTCCACCAGTTACCTCAGCCTAAGAAGAGAATATAGAAGAGGTCTATGGATAAGCGGCACAGAGCTTCTCCTGTAACGGCCAGCAACAGGACAATGACCTCATTAACAGGAGACGGGAAGGGAGAAGCCAAGAACAGAAAAAAATAAAACACATGTGGAGAGACAAAGCCTCTAAATAAATATTGTGGAATCAGGAATTAATGAGAGTCTGTATGTGGCATTTAGGATGAACTATAAGACAGTTTCATTTCTAATTACTGCCTTTCTTCTTCACTTTATTCCACTTATTTCTATCAAATGAGAAATTCATAATCATAGATCACCAGGGGACAAAATGTGCATGGGGTGACATGCCAGATAACCCTGGGGACCTGAGGGCTGGATCCAATCTTATAGAGCAGTTCCTCCTGCAGACCATGGGCAGCGGCCAGCACGCCTTAGCAAGCTGTGCTTATCATAGGCAGACATGCAGGTACAGAAGCACTGGAATTTTTTTTTTAATTGTTTTGATTTTTTTGAAACAGGGTCTCTACATAGCTTTGCCTGTCCTGGAGCCCACTATGTATACCAGGCTGTCACTGAACTCACAAATATCTGTGCACCTCTGAGTTTTTTTGTTTTTTCGAGACAGGGTTTCTCTGGGTAGCCCTGGCTGTCCTGAACTTACTTTATAGACCAGGCTGGCCTCGACCTCAGAAATCCACCTGCCTCTGCCTCCCAAGTGCTGGGATTAAAGGCATGTGCCACTACCACCCAGCATGCCTCTGTGTTCTGAGTGCTGAGATTAACATTAGAAATCTGCCTATCTGAAAGGCTGGAGTCTTAATCTGAGGGACAGGAACAAACAGATGCGCCGTATCCACTCATTAGACACATTTGCTCTGCAAGTATTTTCATAACTGGATGCAGTGTGCCCACTGTGAAACATGTCAAAAATATGTCACTGCATATTCTTCCTGACATCTAAGAGGGCATGATAAACTGGAAACACAGTTTGAGTTCAGAAAGTCTGGCCTTACTGTGAATACACAGCTCATATTTAAGGCAGATACAGTAATTTTACTGATATCACTTTCTACTCCTGAACACTTTCCTCTCAAAGTCTATCACAGCGTGAAACACACTTCCTTCTGTGTGTGAAAAAGATATAACTTTCAGTTAAAATTTCATGATCATCCTTATTTTAAGTATCTTGTCCAAAACCAAATCAAGGTCAGAGATGTGTTGCTGATTGCTAGTTCCATGAAGATGGAGTAGTTTTTAAGTGGGCAGCAGAGGTCATCTCGCCAACATATGTAGCAGCAGCATCCTTACAGAATTATAAAAGAAAGAAGAGGTGTGTGTGTAAGGATGGAGGGGGAGAGATGGGAGGAGGGGAGTCCACACACATAAAGGTAGTTCACCATCTTTGATTTAAAAACAGTGTTTGTAGTCTACAACCCAGCGCTTGCGTGTTCTCTCTCTCTCTCTCTCTCTCTCTCTCTCTCACACACACACACACACACACAAATTAATACCCTCATCACTTTAGTTTCATTGACCAAAATCAGACTTAGGCAACATGTTCCTTTTAGTCTACACACATGTAACAAGAGCTATATGGGCAAACACCCAGCACATGTGTGGATTCACTCAGCTATAAATCTGATGAACATACCAGAGTAATTGACATTTAAACATGTCTGATGGGTAGGCCTACTAAGAAACACTGCTGAAGAACTCTGGTTTTTGTCTTGATTGAACTATTTGCCAATACAATACCTCTGTGGTCTCTTTTACATATTTGATTTCTACTGAATCCTACCTGTTTTGTCTTACTGTGATCACATTCTTCGATGTGGTAGTGATTGTTTTACAGACGTTCTGGGACACTTACTCAGCCTACCTGAGAGGGCTGGGCATTACTGGAAAACTCTCGTCCATTGCGCAGATCACAAAATACTGGCAGCAAATGGATGAGCTAGTCAATAAAGTATGTTCTCAAGATTTCAGTAATTAATGTTTTTACACCTTTGCTTATGTAAAAATCTCTTATGTCCTAGCACAGAGAATCACATTCTATATGATTTTAATATAACCTGTCATTTTACAACATAATCCTGAGTTGTGGCAGTCTTGCTTTTATTTTAATATTAATTAATTATGAATCGTTAATAATGTGGTTTCACTGTGTTGCACATGCTGGGCTCAGTCTCATGGTCCTCCTTCCTGCCTTAGCCTCATTAGAAGCATAATTACAGCATATACTACCATGTTGACTCTTGTTTGTTTTTCCCTCTCTCAGATTTTGTCAGTAAGGAATCGCTCTGATACAAAGGGCCACTGTTGTGATGTGTAATACAATGAAAAGTGAAAACAGAGGCTGAGGAGAAAGCTCAGTGGCTAAAAGCGCTGCCTCCTCTTATGGAAGATCTGGGTTTGACTCCTGGCACCTACACGGCAACTCGTAACCACTGTAACTAGTTCCAGGGAACCCAGTGCCCTCTTCTGGCCTGTGGGCACTGCATGCACGTGGTGCATGGGCATACATGCAAGCAAATACATCCAGACACACAAAATAAAACAATTAAAAACTAAAGTGTAAGTACATAAGCAATCACAGTGACAAGAGTGTCGGCGGGGTAGACATACGCAGATGACTCAAGCGAGGCAACCTCTACCATCTGATAAGCTACTGTGCCCACTGTCTGAAAGGACATTCCCAAGGAAACGAAAATCCTGCAGTTGAAGCCTATGAGTTATGAACAAAATCATCCCAGTGATTCGCTGCTCACCCAGCATTACAGAGAGCTTAAAGGAACCCCAGACGTCACTTATGTGGGTCACGGAACATTCGCCAAAACCCATGACTGAGAGATGATTCTTATGCTACACAGGGGAAAGAACTGAAACCCTCTCTTACTGTGACACTCATCAGCTTAGACTCTGATTGCTTACAACAAGTGACAGAGGTATGCTGTTGAAGACAGCGAAGACACATTCCCGAAGACCAGACTACTTTAAAGAACTTCATATCTGAGAGGTTCTAAACATTCGGTACTTCATATTTCGATCCCTTTATCTATTGGGGATGTTGAAAAAGGAAGGGGATATTTCCTATAAACAGAAGAGAATGAATGGAATAAGTCAGCTTACAGGTGGACTGAACCAGAGTAAGATTCAGTCAAGTGCTTCTAACAATGAGACCAAGACGAGGCTGCACCCAACCTTCACCTTGTATTTAGCAGCAATGCCCACTTCATGGAGTCATACTATTTTTGCCTGTAGGACTTAACCAGCAAATGGCTTGCTCTTTGCACTCTGAGTCTAAGCTATGACTTACTGGGAGATGTGCTGATGTGATGGGGAAGGACAAGTCTAAATGTCCTATAAACAGAACCAGGCAGACCATGAACTGGAAATTTTAAAAAATACTTTCACGGAGAGTAAATCTATGAACAGGATTAGAAGATACAAATGGAACTGCCTGTGCTTAGAAAAGCAACACTTTAGGCAGAGATTAGGCTCTTCACAGATATTCTCATCAGCAAGCAGATCTTTGGCTATTTAGACAACTACGGCAATGATCAGCTCCGTGGCAAATGTTCCACCTAGTGAAATCAATGTTCTATGGCCTTGCCTGGCTCTGCTGGAAAAGACCAAGTTTGGTGCCACACTACTGGGTGACGTGGCAGAAGTTCCAAATGTTAGCTGACATCACTCCATTTACTAGAGCAATCCATGGTGTGGTCCAAGAAAAGTACAAAGTATGTGTGGGAGGTGGGCAGGGCCTGAATGCACCCCTGGTGTGCTCCAGAATCCCTGGCACATGAGCATCTTCAGGTGATTCACCGGTCCAGAGAGAACCTTTTGTCACTCCTGAAGTTGATCCAGATTGGATGAAAGCTGATGTTATGAAAAGAGACATTCCCCAGAGACTATAACATGTCAGTACTGTACCAGCTCACATTCCCAGAAAAAGGACCCAGCCAACCCGAGTCCTCACAGAGACTATAACATGACAGTACTGTATCAGCTCAGTCTCAGGAAAGAGCCCAGCCAACCCGAGTCCTCACTAAACAGACGCATCACACTCTGCAGTGTCATTGGCTGTCAAGTTAAAAGGAATGAAATAATGAAGAGACAGCTCTCTACAGAGAAATGCATACAAACACAGAGCTGCCTAGCATGAGACCAATGGAGGGAAAGCTCTGATTTACAAACGCAAAGTCCCAGTCTGACACTGGAGTCATGGAAGTTGTAGGTAAACACAGCAAGCTAAGAATTTCTTGTAAGATTTTCTCTTAGGAATCAAAGTTACCTATGTAACACATCTGTAATCGGATCCTATTATATGCCTCTGAAATCTCAATGGATATTATTTCACCATAAATAAACAGTATATGCAGCTCATACACTAAAACAGCTGCCTCATTTTTAAAAAATATTTTTTAAGATTTATTTTATTTATGAGTACACTGTCACTGTCTTCAGACACACCAGAAGAGGGCATTGAACCTGATTAGTGATGGTTGTGAGTCATCATGTGGTTGCTGAGAATTGAACTCAGTACCTTGGAAGAGCAATCGGTACTCTTAACCGCTAAGCCATCTCTCCAGCCCCGCCTCATTTTTAAAATGCTAAAAGTTTGTATCTGAGAAGGTTTCCCATTGACGTAATTAATGAAATGAGCAGCACTGGCTACCAGACAATCCCAATCCTACCTTCTCTTTCTCCCTCCCTGCTTTGCTTTCTTCCTTGATGGAGTGAGCACTGTCTGCTCTGATTAAACTGCTAAGATGAATTTGCATAAAGGAAGAGCCAAATGAAGAGATGAAAGAAGACACGCCTATGGAGAATCTTATTCAGAACTAGGGTTTTACCTAAGAAGAAGTCTACAAACCTCAAAATGTGGGGCTGAGGAGATGGGTCAAGGGTTAGCAGCAGCAGGTGCTGTTAACAGCAAAGTCACAGGGCAGAGTCTGGACTCCAGCACCAACACAGCATCCTGAAACAGTTCCAACTCCACAGGAGGGCTTCATACTTACACACAGGCATGTACAACCCACGTACACATGTGCATACACTGATATACACAAACAAAGTATTCCACAATATCTGATACAAACTCCAATTTGGTATAAATTAAAGGCAGTTCATATGGCTGATATATCTTGTTTAAGTCTAATGCAAATATTCCCAAATCAAAAACTCAAGTTCCAAACTCCAAGCATTTTGAGCACACAAGGCTCAAGCTGCATTGAAAACACTTCACTCTCTCTTGACATCATAACCATTATATCTTAGAGCCTGACTTTTCTTCATGTACTGATAAAATATAGTGTTTACCTAACAAAAGATTTCATGCTTGGCTTTATATATTAACAAATTTTCACATTACTTATTAAATTAATTAAATACCTTTTGTAGACTGGTAGGGTTTAGCTGAGTTTTGTCTATTATTTTCACAGCTACCTGAAAGAGAGAATCATTAAACTACATTTGAGATCTGTAACTCAATGCATAAAACCCTGCAAAGAAAAGTTCTGTTTCACTCCGCTCTTAGCCATGCACCACTTCCATGCGATCTCACACAGCCAGAAGGTGCGGTTCCGAGAGATAACCTGGAGCCTCAGCACACAATTATCTAACAACTTGTTGTCAACCTCCGGATTCTGCATCAACAGAATTACACCTTTGCTAGTTCTTCCATGTTTCTTAAAATTGTAAAAATCACGCCATCTTAATCTTTTTCTCAAAACCTTGAGAGGCAACATTATAGGGGTGAGTGGCTCTTTCTTTTTTCTTTCTTTTCTGAGACAGGGTTGCTCTGTGTAGCCCTGGCTGTCCTCAAACTGAGAGATCCACCTGCCTCTGCCTCCCGAGTACTAGGATTAAAGGTGTTGCCTTCATCACCCAATGGGAGGATGGTTTTTTTTTTTTTTTAATTTGGTTTTTTGGAGACAGGGTTTCTCTGTATAGCTCTGGCTGTCCTGGAACTTACTCTGTAGACCAGGCTGGCCTTGAACTCAGAAATCCACCTGCCTCTGCCTCCCAAGTGCTGGGATTACAGGCATGTGCTACCACCTCCCGGCTTGGAGGATGGGTTTTAAACTCATATTTTTAGCAAATAAAACTATTGTGCAGGCAGAGGAACTGGATGTATACAGACTTTAATAGAAAACTAACAAAAGGGATTTGAAAGTCTTCGAAGGCTCTGCCTAGTGTAGGCTGTGTCAGAGCAGCTCCTGGGAGTGAATGAACAAGAAGATACTCAGTGGGGTCACAGTATCAAGGCACGTACAGCAAGCTAGAGCTTACCAACATTCTGTGGCTGAGGCTTAAAAAACAGTTAAGTAATTCAACCCTAATACAAACCTTTGGATGTTTACTGAAAGAATCTTTTAACCATGCTGTATACACTATACATTTATAGTGCACATACATGCAAATATATACATTTTATTGTGTAACAATAATTTCAAATACATGAGATTAGTGGGATGTGCTTGTGCAAGCCAATAATCTCAACACTTAGAATGATCCAGATTTCAAGGTCAGCCTCAGCTGGGTAACAAGTTCAAGGCCAGTCTGGGCTACAAAAGAACCTGTTTCAATACTTCAACCAAACAAATAAGTAAGTGGTATTTTAGATACATATTCTCTTGTCATCTGAAAAAAAATTACCTATATAGCAGTAATATTAGCTTGATGTTATAGCCAAACAGATAAAAGTTAGTGGGTGATTTTCTACAAATTCACACCTAACTTAGCCTAAGTGGTAATTCATAAAAACTTATCCCAGCCTTGTTCCAAAGGCAGAGTAGCAACAGTAACCAGGAATATTCACATGGTGGATAGCTGAAAACAGCTGATCTGCAGTCTCTGAGGTATGCTATAAGGTAGGGCCAGTCTTTCCTTAGTGTTAAAGTTCAGTAATTTTGCCACAAAGAGACCTGTCTACAAATGCTCTATGTGCATATATCCCAGTGTGCACCAGATCACAGGTACCATTCATTCCCCAATATCAACCACGAGAAAGCAAGACTCTGGAGCAAGGTCCAGCAAATATCAAAAGGCATTATGAAAACTTACCTCTCTACCTGTTAGAACATGTCTTGCCAATTTCACTTTGGCAAAATTTCCTTTCCCTATTGTTTTCTGTAAGCGGTAATTTCCGATGTGAGGTTGTTCATCTGTTGCTGACGTAATGGAGTTTCTACACCGGGGAATATTCTGTCTGCTACTTGATTTGGTAGGCGGGATATGTGTTTCAGTATATCCATCCACAGATGTATGCTAGGAAAAAGCACAAGAGCTCACAGTTACTTAGACAATTATAAAAGGACAATTAAAAGACTACAAATAGTCAGGTATTGGTGGAACATGCCTTTAATCACAGCACTTGGGAGGCAGAGGCAGGTGGATCTCTCTTTGTGAGTTCCAGCCTGGTCTACAGAGCAAGTTCCAAGACAGCTAGGGCTACACAGAGAAACCCTGTCTCAAAAAACAGACAGACAAACAAACAAATAGACTATAACTAATGTTCATTAACACTTTATCTTTAATGAAAGTACATCATTCTACACAATTTTAAAATGTGAACATTATCATTTTTTCCTGATCAGTGGGTACAAAAATTTTTTACTCCATATCTTTAAGTCTGTATCTTGACTTTCAAAATAGTTAAACTCATTGCTGGGTACCACTATCTATCTATCTATCTATCTATCTATCTATCTATCTATCTATCTATCTATCTATCTATCTATCTATCTGTCTATCTATCTAGAGACGGAGTCTTATGTATTATGTACATAGTTTGTAGGGTAAAATGACCTTTAACTTCTGTTGCTCCTGCCTGCACCTCCTAAACATTAAAACCACAGGTGTGTCTCACCACATTTGGTTTATGTAATGCTGGCAATCAATTTGACAGGGTCTAGGAGACGACTTTCTTAGAATATCTTTGAGGAATTGCCTAAATGAGAGTAACAGAGGTGAGAAAATCACCTTCCCTATGGCTATCCCCACCCCACCCATGAGCTGAGGTCCCAGACTGAGTGAGGTGTGAGCTGCAGGCCGCCTGTCCTGCCTGGATGCAGCTATGGCGAGCTCCCTCTTGCCCAGGCCAGCATGCCTTCTTTGCCGTGACTTCCTTAAGCTGTGAGCCAAGATAAGAGAAACCCTTCTCCTCTGCTACTTCCTGCCAGGCGTTTTGTCACACAAGGAGAATAATAACTAATATGCACTCTAACCCATGGCGTCCAAAAGAAGACAAATGTACATATGTGTTGAGAAATGGCGGTAGGAAAAATTAGTATGGGTGTTATGTGTACAAAAATCAAGGCTACAGTGAGTAAACAGATTCATTGCGTGTCTGGTTTTAAACTAATACTTAGGCACTGAGCTACAGTAAAAATTCTAATGGTAAATCATCACACATTGTTTGACTTGACTACAGTGGACTCTGGGACCAAGGTGGACTCCTTGATCTCAGATTCAAGCATATTTATCCTGAGTTCTCTGAGACTCCTTATGTGGGGCAGGTTGGCTCCCTGTCTTTGTCCCTGTAATAGAGAGGGAGGAGGACAGGAAACAGTTAAGGTATCAAGAACACTGGGCAGGCTTAGTCTTATGAGTGTGTACTGCTTTGAAAGAGGACCCAAGTTTGGTTCCCAGGATCCTCATCCAGTGCTTATGACTGCCTACAACTCTATCTGCAAGGATCTGATGCTCTCTTTAGACTTCCACAGGCACCGTGCTTACACATACAAACACACACACATAAGCACACACAAATCTTAGCAAACCTTAAAAAAGAAAAGTAATATTTGTTTGGCATAAGCTTCACAGGGGCAGAACTCTTGAATATTTGTCTCCAATGGTATATGATGGATGGATGGATGGATGGATAAGCAGATACTGGAGAATATAGTACCCGTGGGCACACAGACTGCAGTCTGATCATACATTATGGATGGATCAGCAGACCCTGGAGAAGACAGTAATCATGGGCACACAGACTGTAGTCTGATCATATATGATGGAAGGATCGACAGATATTGGAGAAGACAGACAGTAATCATGGGCTCACAGACTACAGTTTACCAGTAATCTCTGATACAGAACTTCAAACTTGGTATGACCTTTTTCTTTTAAAAGGACTAGCTCTCCAGGTGAGCTGGCCCTGTCCTTCCCCAGCTGTTGGGGGAGTGGGCCCTGCCCCTTGCCTGGTCCTGGTCAAGGGGCCCACATAAGCCAGCCCCCAGGGTGAGAGCACAGGAAAGCTGGCCCCACCACTGTCTGCTGTGAGGTGGCATGGGTCAGGGGTGATACCCTCTTCCCCTTGCCACCAGCAGTAGCCAGGAGAGCTGCCCTGGGGTCATGAGAGGAGGGGAACTAGCCCTACCCTCTCACTGACTGTAGCACTTGGAGAGCAGGCCCTGCACCTTTACTGGGCAGCGCCGTGGAGCCTGCTCTGGAGGCACGGGTGTGGGTAAACAGACCCCAAAGGCATGAGAGCTGAACTTGCCTTATGCTGATGGCAGGCAGCATTGAGTGCCCTAGTTAAAGCAGTGCTGGAGAGCTAGCCCTGGTGGTGCCTGGAGGGAGACACGGTGGGGTGACTAGCTCATCCAACATGCAGGCCCAGATCCGGGCTCTGAACTGGCCCACCCCAAAATCTATATTATCTGCAAATGGTCCGGATGTGTGAAAGGGCCAGTTCTGCTTTCCAGAGCTGCAGGATCGCATGGCATGGGGCACAACTTAGAGGAATCCCCACGAGGATCCAATGTTGATGGTGCCACAGAAGCCAGAGATCGCGAACAGACCAATGACTCATTACAGTGAACATCTGCAAGTGAAGCTGCGTGGACAGAGGAATGAGGTGATGGGCAGGTGGCCAGGACTGGAGTGCATGATATGAAACTCACAAAGAATCAATAAAAAGCAAAAAAAACGGAGCTAGCTCTCAACATTAAACACAGTCAATCAATAAGTCTTCCAACTTGCACGAAACACATGTATAGGAGTCATAAGTAAGGAATCAAAATAAACAGTTCTGATGTGAGACACTCATCAAGAACAACTATTATAAAAATATATATTTTTCCTTAAGCTAGTCAACATCACTTAGGAATACATCTTTCCTTAAGGGTCTCTGAAGAACTGTTTGTACAGTTTATCTTACTCCTTCCTGATCAATGGCTTAATTCTCAAGTAAGAATCCTGGCAAGAACATAGATTTAATTCCTGATAAACAACAGCTTCAGTTTAGAATTCAACACTATGGCTGTTAAATACAAGATCTGAGCATAATCCCAGCATCTCTCGGGTTTTAGTTCACACTTTTACCATAACAGATTCTAATGTTATTCTTTTTCAAGTTGTCCACTTAATCCAGAGAATCCCAACTTGGCTGATCTTTCTGCAGCAGGTGCAGTATGACCCTAAGGCTGCCTAAGAGTCCAGCAGACTCTAGAGGACCAGAGATGAAGATCTTACCAGTGTTCACACCTGAATCCCATGGGTCACCAGACTCCAATAGCCAACTACTAAGACTCTGCCCCTGTAGCACCAGGTACAGTAAAGGCCTCCAACTCAGGAGCTGCTCATACTTGGACACAGGTTATTGTCTGTGTCCTTGAGGGGATGGCAATAACATGATGAATGACCTCAGAATGACCTCAGTCTGAGGAGAAGGCAGCAGCTTATGTGAAGGTGTGGTGAGCGAGCACCGTATGGGTAATGAATACAGCACCAAGATAAGACGGACACACATAGTCCACCCTGCAGCCCAGATAGCCAACCCTGTTCCTTAGCATCTGCTACCTGCGACCACTTCTGGTACCAACTTCTTTATGAATCACATTTCTTTTCTGTGGGCAACAGAAACAGTTTTGGCCAGCTAAAGTAGAAAAGGAATTTTAAACTCTGAGTAGCTGAAAAAAATTCTCCAACAATGAAACTTGTATTCGGGGGAAGGGGGAACAAGAATGAGCAAATAGGCAAAATAAAATAGTTATCTATAGTACTAAAAGGTGACACTGAGGTAATGAAGTAAGCAGAGGGACACAGCGCTCTCTGCCTTAGTACGACGGGACAGATGGCCATCTGCGCCCCACTGGCGATGATGAGGAACAGGCCCACAGTGGAACACCAGGCCGTGAAATGACAACATGCCAGGCCTGCTGGTGAGTCCACACAAGGGAGGCACACACAGCTAAGAGGGCCTTTGTCTGAGGCCCACAGCCTGAAAATCCAGTCATCCACATAAAAACTGCAAGCTTTTCCTATCAGTGTTCAAATGGTTTCCAGCCGCAGGTATGAATGCCTGCACAACTGTCCACACACAGTCAGCTCAGAGGCAAGGAAAGCACAAGACTCTAACAAATAGGTAAAGAACGAGCAAGTGGAGACGCGACCAAGCCAATCAGCAAACAAATGATAACACTACTAAAGACAGGCCACACATCTCTCCCATAATTATAATAGAACTGCACATTAGGGCTCAAGGTGCTGTGAATGCTTAATGGGCACTGGATGTTTCATTGGCAGCAGATCGTTCATTGCTTCAACTATTTCTGACTGCTTTGAAGTCAGAAGGTAGTCTGGTAAGTTCCGAACAACTAAGTGCAGTTTATAAATCAGGGGAACATCAGAAACCTTCAAAGTCCATTGAGAATTACACTTTCACAATTGAGCTCAGTATAGTCACATCATATATAAGTATATATCAAAATTAGACCTCAATCTCAACGCTAAATCCAAATTTTCCCACAAGGGTGTGTCATGCTTGGCTTTTTGTTTGTGTTTTTTGTTTTGTTTGTTGTTGTTGTAGGCCAGGAATACTCTCTTCTCCATGGCATCTCACTCACTAGCTCAGCCATGGTTTCTTTTCATTATTGCATTACTCAAGTGTTGTCGAGGCCAGTATTAAAGGAACAAGTAGCCCATCTTCCCACACACAGCTGCGTGGGAAGCACCCTTCTATCCGGCCCTCACAGTGCCGTCAGACCTGAGCTGATAGCAAGTCGCTCCAGAGCCCCTGGCTTCAGCTTGTTTTCTGAATCCAATCCTTCCTACCTCACTATTCAGTGACACTTTATTTAGACCTATTATATACATAGTACTGTCCTATAGGAGAGGATAACTAAACAAGTCCTGCTTTTGCAGAGGGAAACAGAAAGAGAAAGGGATGGTGAGTGCGTGACTGGAGTGAAGGCACTGAAGCAGATTGAGTGGAAAGCGAGGGCTGCAATGGAGGGGCTGGGCTTTGAGAGGAGACAGGAGGTGAACAGCTAGAGTCAGAGAGGAGAGATGCAGAGACTTAACTAGTAAAGAGTCTCTTGATAAACAAGCACTTCGGATTCTTCCTCTCCACACACTGAAGTTGTGAAGATAAATCCCCCTCTCATGGCCTCTGCTCATCTGTATTCATTCACACCCGAACCTACAAGTTTTGCTCCTTTTCATGACGTGCGAAGGTACTCAATGACTGACTGAGAAGGAAGACCAAACTCGTGTCAGAGGACAAGGGGCCTATTTGCTCTTCCAGGAGACTACGACCTTCTCCTTTGTGAAATCCTGGCAGCAGCTGAGGACATGAGACTGACAAGAGATACTCCAGTAAGAAAGAACACACCTCCACATTACCCCACCGTGAACAGAAGGCTCAGCGAGCACTCTCCACTGCACTGCAGGGATACCAACTCCCTAAAGCTGTGTCAGTTACTAACGCTCAGAGTACTGTGGGGCCCTTTTACAGATACACCCTTGCTTAGTGAGTAGATATCCACACTTCCTGAGAAATAGGACCACACTGTACCAGACTGCAAGGTAGGGCTAGCTCTGCCCCAGACTCCGTAAGTAAATTACACCAGTAAAAATACAGGCCCTGGCAACTGAAAATTAATAACCACACTTGCACTTTACCAAGTCACGTAGCAAAAGAATCAAGAAATTATGCTTTCAATAACAGAGAAATAGCTTGTACTGGAGAAGCCAGCCAGCAGATATGAAAATATAGCTTTCTAGACAAAACATTAAAGGCAATTCTTAGGCAGCTTAGAAAAGCTAATGCAGAAAGCATGCAAAATTGGGAGAGAAGTGGAGGATGTAAGGAAGGAATCTTCACTAAGTGAAATCCACCCACACCTAAAAGAAGGTCTCTCAGGACCAAGCGTGTAGTGCACACCTTTACTCCCAACACTGGGGAGACAAAGGTGTGGGGGGGGATACGGAGGTAGGGAGGGATACAAAGGTAGGGAGGGATACAAAGGTAGGGGGGGATACAAAGAAAGGGGGGGATACAAAGGTGGGGGGATACAGAAGTAGGGGGATATAGAGGTGGGGGGGATACAGAAGTAGGGGGATACAGAGGTAGGGGGATACAGAAGTAGGGGGATACAGAGGTGGGGGATACAGAGGTGGGGAGGATACAGAGGTAGGGGATACAGAGGTAGGGGGGATACAGAGGTGGGGGGATACAGAAGTAGGGGGATACAGAGGTGGGGGGATACAGAGGTAGGGGGATACAGAAGTGGGGAGATACAGAGGTAGGGGGGATACATAAGTAGGGGGGATACAGAGGTGGGGGGATACAGAGATAGGGGGGATACAGAGGTGGAGGGATATAGAAGTGGGGGGATACAGAGGGATACAGAGGTAGGGGGATACAGAAGTGGGGAGATACAGAGGCAGGGGGGATACATAAGTAGGGGGGATACAGAGGTAGGGGGGATACAGAGGTGGGAGGATAGAGGTAGGGGGATACAGAAGTGGGGAGATACAGAGGTAGGGGGGATATATAAGTAGGGGGGATACAGAGGTGGGGGGATACATAAGTAGGGGGGATACAGAGGTAGGGGGGATACAGAGGTGTGGGGATACAGAAGTAGGGGGGATACAGAGGTGGGGGATACAGAGGTAGGGGGTTCTCCATGTGTTTGAGGCCAGTTTGATCTACATAGTGAGTTCCAGGACAGCCAGAGGTATGTAATATAAACAGACCATCATGAAAAAATTAAAAAGGAGAAGGCGATAAAGGGTCTCTCTCCACTTTATATAACAGAGGCTGGCCCTGACCTCACAATTGTCCTGACTCAGCTTCCTGAGTGGTGGGATTACATGTGTGCCACCAGTCCACGGGAAGTCCCAAAGCAAGCTCTGCCCCCACAGTTTCCATCTTGGAAACAAATTCTAGTCTACTTAGTTGCAGACAGCTTACATTCAAGTGGGAAACAAGTTCTACCAGCTACAGGAATCTGTGGGTGCAGCCAGTACTACAGAAAATGGCTAGGAAGTAAGAGAAAATCTTGAGAAAAATGAAGTCACAAAGGACTATGGAAGTTTTCTATTAACTACAAGAACTTTCTAATTATGACCGAGGGAATGGCCAGGAAGCAGATTAGAGGTCACAGGTGGAAGCCAACAGGGAATAGTGAAGATCCGGGCTGCTGTACACTGCCCAGAATTTGCACTTTGAGGAAAAGTTTGAAAACACAAATGCACTCCAAAGGCTTGATCCAATGAAAGTGTTCTTTCCAGGCAAGACAGAGGCATCGTAGGGGAGTGAGAGCTGGAGGAATTTGTTCATGCAGACACAACATTGTAGGTCTGTTAAGTGGTGATCACGGAGAGCAAGTGGATGCATCAGAGGAATGAGAATTCCAGAACAGTACATACGTGTGCTAATATGGATGGGTAAGTACGTGTTTCCCACCACTCAATTTGTTTTAAAGGTATATGACCACTCTAAGTAAAACATTATGGTCTACATGTTGAACAGAAGACATGGGAGTAAGTATGTGTGACAAGGCACACAGAGTTTGGGGAACTGGTCTAGCATCAGAGTCTGTGTAGGCTGCAGTAAACTGTGTATGCAGTCTCCACAGAAGTGCACCTGAAAACACAACACAGCAGTAAGAAGCCAAGAAAGAGAGTAAAATGGGATACGAAGAAAACATTTTATTATCTTAAAAGTAAACAAGAAAGGGAGACTACAAATAATAACACCCAAAAGAGCACATCTCCATCTACAACCAAACTGACCATAAACCATAATTAATGTAAGTGGAAATTCAAACCATACTGTCAAATGAATTTTTAATATAAAAACCTCGATGCTGTCTTCACGAATGCACTTTCAGTATCATGACAGATAGACTGAAGGTCAAATGATGGGAAAGTTAGGCCATACAATATATGAGCACAAGATAGCTGGACTAGCTACGAGCATACCAGACAAAACAGACTCCACAGCGTGACGCAAAGGTAAGAGTTACTGACGTCCCCAGGAAGGTATAAAGATCCTAAATATGTATGTGCCTAAAAGCTGACGGAGTGAAAGTTCAACAACCATGACTGCAGACTACCATGAATCTTAGCAGCTGGAGACACTGGGAGAAGAGAACACGGCAGCACCAAGCACAGAGAAGAGCGAAGACCAGCTTCCCAGAGCACATTACTTAACAGTACGTTAATGAATTGCCACTATGACCTGGTAAATGCTTAGGAGGTAGAGTTAACTCTATATAAGAGACACATCACACTGTATTACCTCTGCTTGAGAACCAAGAAGTAATCATGAGAGACTGCTAAGCATGGCCTGTCCATCCCATTCAGAAGAGCGGGCACTGGGGATCTGCAATACCTTACATAGGAAAGGATACATGTGAGGAAAATTATTTCTGTTTCTAGTAGAACTACAAATCCAAAAAATACAAGTAAATTAGTAAAATATTTTAATGAAAATACTGAGTTCAATAAAGTTTCAAGAAAGAGGAAACATCCCCAATTACATTATGAAAAAAAAAATTGCCAAGTCAACTCTTAAGATGCCTCATGATTAGCTTACATAAAACCTCTGAGATGAGTCTCTGCTGGGCCCCAGTACCTGACCTTCCTTTAACCACACCAGGCTCAATGAACATTTCTGGTCCACCTATTGCTATTTTTTAATAAGGTGCTTATTTATTAAAGGTTCCTTTTAACTTACCCCACTTACCCAAGACCTTAAACTCAACTTTGTGGCAACTGTATACACACAATTTAAACTGTAAATTAACTCTTACAGACTTAACAAACAGAATCAGTTCCCTTCAAATTTCAAATTTCTCAGACCCCAGAGAAACTGTTCTCTTACTTTTTTTAAATTTTGTTTGTTTATTTATTTATTTATTTATTTATTTATTTATTTATTTATTTATTTATTTTGGTTTTTTGAGACAGGGTTTTTTCTCTGTGTAGCCCTGGCTGTCCTGGAACTCTGTAGACCAGGCTGGCCTCCAACTCAGAAATCCTTCTGCCTCTGCTTCCCAAGTGCTAGGATTAAAGGCTGCACCACCACCTCCCGGCCTCTTACATATTTCTTAACAAGCTGTTTTCCACACCCAGCTAGTCAGTCTTGTGCTTTCTCTGAATGCTCTACTGTGTCTGCAGCCATGGAGCAGCCGCAGCAGATCCCCATCTGAGCAGCTGGCTTTGAGGAGGAAACGACAACGTAGCTGAGGAAAAGAGGTAGACAAGGGAGGAAGATGACCATTCCTTTGCTTTTTGTTTTATCTTATTTAAGAAGGGAGAGAATGCACTGTATTTAATGTCAATTAGAAGATAAAGTAGGAAAAGAAGTTGAAGAGAGCAGACGCGAGAGGAGGGTGAGTTCCTAGGAAGGTGGGGTGGAGAAGAGCCAGAGCCATGACGGAGAGGTTGTCCAGCAGCTAGAAGAAAGACATCTCTTCTGTAACAAACAGAAAGGAAGAGAAACCAGGTCTCTGGTATGCTGGACCATGGTAAATGGAGGAATTCTGACCTGATGGTTTTTGGTTTCCCTAACAGAGGTTAAAGATTTTTCTAAGGGAAGATATGGGACAAAGAGGATTTCAGAGAGCATAACATTATTGACACAACCTCTGTACATAGGAAAGACAAGCTCAGCACAGACAGTGAGGAGGTGCTGGGCAGTGCTGACGGCCGGCTGAGCCTGGAAGCACAGATGGAGTGAGGCTGCGCTGGCTCTGGTGCTGGATGTGTCTTCAGCAGCCTCAGGTGTCCAGAGGCAGCTTACGGAGATCTTAGCATGGAGTTTATCAAACAGGTACCAACAAAATACCAAGGTAAACATTATTGGAATGATGGATAATAAAGTCTACTAGTTAGAGAATTATCTGCCAACAAGTCTGACAACCTGAGTGTGATCCCCAGGACCCACATGGTGGAATGAGAACCAACTGCTAGAAGTTGTTTTCTGGCCTCCATATGTGCACCGTTATTTGAGCATGTGCACACAGACACAGATAAAGAATGCCTTTAACAGGATTAGCTGAGAAAGCAGCTAGAAAACTGAGTGACTGAGGCAGCAAATGGATTTGGTGACAATGGATTTGGTGACAATGGAGGCATGGCAAGTAGGGCTCTACCAGTTCTACCAGCATAAATACAAAGTATTCCACTAACGTCACACAGGAGACTTCTGTCCATTTCATTTTACAAATGTTTTAAAGAACTGTGTAAAATCCACAGTAACTTTATTAGAATGTTCTTAAGAGTACGCAGCTGTCACTAGTGACACTAACACTCAGATTCTCACTCATTCCCAGAGAGCCCAGTGGGTAGATAATCTATTTTCTGAACCCCAGCAGCTGCTCATTCTCTTCACTTTGATGTCAAATATACACAATTCAGATGGATAAAGACCACACACAAAGGCACACTTTCTCATTCTAGAGAGTTGAACTTTGATTTTAAAAAATATTTGTGTGTGTGTGTGTGTCTGCGCATGTGTGGATTATAGAGACATATATATAAATGGTTACAGAGACTAGAGCAGGGCACCAGATGTCCTGGAGTTGGAGTTATCAGGGGTTGTGAGCTGACTGACATAGGTGCTAGGAATCAAAACCAAGCCCTCTGCAACAGTAGTAAATGCTCCTAACCACTGAGTCTCCTTAGCCCTAACCACTGAGTCATCTCTCCAAGTCCAGTGACTTTTCCAAAACAAAAACAAAAACAAAAACAAAAACAGAAAACCACCCCAATTAATTATATCTCTGAATGACAAAACAGTGAGAGAAACAGCCTCACATGGTTTCCAGGGGAGAGAACTATAGAAGTTTGAGTAATTGAACACAAAGGAAAATTCAGGAAACAAAAATGTCAAATTTTGTACTTCATTGTAAAGGAGAAATAATAAGTAGAAGAAAAAAAAAAAACCTTAGATGTCTCAGTGTAAAGTACTACTCCTTACCTCAGGATAAGTCTTCAGTAGTCGAGGAGGGAGGGAGGGAGGGAGGGAGGGAGGGAGGGAGGGAGGGAGGGAGGGAGAGAGAGACCGAGACCATAGATGTACTTGAGGAAACAAACAGCGAGTGTATAGCTGGCTTTCCTGACCGTGTGACATGTGTTTGCTTCATGTTTGAAATGTCTAACTGTGACAGGAAAGAGAGGCATAAAAATGATGAAACGTAAGATCACTGACTTAAACCCTGGATGGACAATGTCTCTGTCTGCTGAGACTACGTCTTGCTCTGCCCTGGGCCTGTGTGCAGTTCAGTCCCCTGCCATGTTGGGGATAAAGGTAGAATAGTGCCCAGCGCCGATCTAAGAAACAAAAGAAAAATTCTCCTTATAGCAAAGTATAAATTATTAAGCTGAGAAAAATTGCAAGATACTGGGAAGATGGTTGATTTCCTAATACGAAAGCTTCATTGATTCTATCAAAGCTCTCAGCGATAAAAGGAGGTAACAGAGGACACCATGGACAGGTTGAAAAGGAGGTATATTTGGCTTTTAGATTTCTGAGGACATCCAATCATGACAGAGATAGCCATACATGGAAGCTTCAGTGAAAAACTACTAAATAATAACTAATAAATTTAGTGAAGAGTAAATTGAGAGAATGTTAGCTGATGAAGGTATACTACAATTGGGGAGATAATCTTTAGATTATCAATTTATTTCTAGTTATTTACACTACAGGGACATACCGACATAATCACAGGGACACCTAAAGATGAATGCTACAAAGGAACTTACTGCAGCACTGTCTCGGCAAAGGGTTGAAGCAGTATGTCTACCAACAGGAACTGGTTCTGTGTGGATGGCATGTCCTTGTATGCATATGTATGAGCAAACATCAGTGCAAGTGCTTTAGTAAGCACGGGTCCCTCCAGACAGTTCCACAGAGACAAATGAGTAATGACCTCTAGGGACAGAAGCTAGGTGTCATAGAAACACTGCAATACATGAATACTTTATTTTTCTGTTGTACACTTCAAATATATATGATGTTTTTCTAACTGAATACATATTAATCAGTATAATTAAAAGATGATTATAAAAATGTTTTTAAGACAATGAACTGAGTTGAGGAGGAACAGGGGGATCAAGTGGGGGAAGTGTGGGGGGGCAAAGGGGGCAAATTCAGAGAGAGAGAACTAGAATCAGTGAGGGGGTATCTCTGGGATGAACTAGAAACCTACCTCAAAGGAAACTCCCAGGAATCTGAGGGTGACCCTAACTAAGACTCCTAGCAATGGAGGATGAAGAACCTGAAATGGTCATCTCTTGTATTCAGAAAAAACTTCCAATGGATGGACTGGGACACCAAGCCAGCCTCAAAACCTGAGGTCCACAATTTCTCCTGCCTACAAGATGTGCAAGGGTAAAGATGGAGCAGAAATTGAGGGAACAGCAACAAATGAGCAGCCCAACTTAAGAGCCATGCCATGAGAGAGCTCCCCAACATTATTTATATTCTGCTACTCTTACAGACCGGAGCCTAGCATAACTGTTGTCAGACAGGCTTCACCCAGTAACTGATGGAAGCAGATGCAGAGACCCACAGCCAAACGTTAGAAGGAGCTTGGGGAGTACTGTGGAACATCGGGAGGAAGGACTGAAGCATCCAGAGAGGTTAAGGATACCACAAGAAAACCTACAGAATCAACTAACCTGGCCCATAGGGGCTCACACAGTGTGAATCGCCAACCAGACCATACATGGGACGAACCTAGGCCCTCTGCACATATGTAATACATATGCAGCTCCATCTTCATGTGAGACTCCTAACAGAGGGAGCAAGAGCTGTCTCTGGCTCTGCTGCCTGCCTCTGGATCCGCTTCCCCTAACTAGGCTGCCTCGCCTAGCCACAACAGAAGATACCCCTAATCCTACCACAAGTTAATATGCCGAGGTGGGCTGATATCATGGGAGGCCTCCCCTTTTCTGAGGAGAAAGGGAGGATGAGGATGGAGGATGAGGGAGGGACTGGAAGGAGAGGAGGGAGGGAAAGATGCAGTGAAATGGGACACCCTAGTGCCCACCCTGGCCGCACTGGCCCCGGGGCTGCCAGAAAAAAAAGTCTAAGTGCCTGCCCGGCCTGCTGTGGGCACCACAGTGATGTGTTAATGTGTGAATGTGTGCTGTGACCGGGTGGGAAAGATGGAGCACTCGGTGAAAAGGTGGAGAGACTGCGAAGCCAAGGGGTTCAGACACCAGGAAAAAGCTGGACTGGGGACTAGACAGCTGAGAGGAACAGGCAGATCTGAGGAGCCCGCACGACCACCTGACCCTGGAGAACATGCTGATCTGAGTGGGGTAACATCCAGGCCGCTGCTGCAGGTGGGGGCCATGGTCTTGGTGTAACTGGGGTCTGTGTTGATATCTCAGGCTCCTGCTATCAGCAAAGGCTGTGCATGTTCCTGGCCTGGGCTGCCATCCAAGGTCATGGTGATGTCTCAGCACTAAGCTGATCTGGCCCTGCCCTGCACCTGAGGTGGGAGGGCTGGCACCAGGGTCATGAGAGCAGGACAGCAGTGTGCTGCCCCTCACTTGCGAGAGCAGGCCCTACACCTCACCTGGACAGTTCAGTACAGCTAGCTAGCCCTGCTGACATCGGTGAAGGTGAGCCGGGCCTGAGAGTGGGAAAGCTGGCCAGCACTGGAGAGCTACTACCCAGGCCCGCATCCAGGGCTCTGAGCTGGCCCACCCCCACATCTACCCCATCTATGAACTGCTGGAGCACGTGAAGGGCCGGTCCTGTAGATCCAAAGCTGCAGGAGCTCCCTCACTCAGGGCAATAACAGGATATCTGAGAGAAGCCCCGGTGAGGGTCCAGTACTGATGGTGTAGCAGAAGCCAGGGGCTGGAGTCAGACTAGTGACTCACTGCAATGAACATTTGTGAGTAAAGATGTGTGGACAAAAGGGTGTACCGTGGGACACTCTGTAACCCACAAGGAGATTCTGTTTCATCTTGTTTTAGAGGAGAGGTTGCAAGGGCAGAGAGCTGATACAAAGGGGCAGGGAGATGAGTGGGATTGGGGTGTATGACATGAACCTCACAAAGAATCAATAAAAAGGTTTAGAAAATGTGTGTAAGAGACTGGGGGAAGGAAAGAGAAGTCAGCATGTACTTAGTATGTACCATGCAACAGGTTAAATAACTTACCCAAATTGAGCCCAATAACTGGTTACATTCCTAGGATGCATACTCACTGTTTACTGCTATACAGGTGGATAGATGTCCTTACACTCTAAGCTGGAAACAGAGTTTGGGGAGCAGGAGGCAACACAACAGTGCATTTGCATTACTTCTTTGAGACCCTCCATGATTACTAAAGTCAGGGGAAATGAGCTCCAGCATTAGAATGAATGCAGCTAACACTCCTAACACTCCAAGTTAATCAAGCAGGAAGGGAGCGTGCAGAGGGCTTTTCCTGATACCCCAAGATACCCCGAGGAGGACGGATGATGCACAGACCAAACAGGAAGACAGACAGTTAGACAGACAATCGGGCTCCTGAGAGAACGCGAAGCAAGATCACCTCACATTTCCCTGACTCCTCATTCTGCTGACTACAGAGGAATGCAAATGTGGTTGTTCTAGAACAAAACTCAAGGCTGGAGTCTAAGGCACGCTCCACCACAGGCTAGGTGAAGACACTCTCTAATTGGGGTGACCTGAGGCATCCTTCCCAGTTACCATCACTGTTTCCATCTCCTCACTACTCATCCATCTTACAAGCCGCCAGGGAACAGCAGACTTGACCCTGACACTTCCATTGAGCTGTCACTTCATGGGAGGTAACTCAAGGAGAATCCTCCCACACTGCTCCTGACAGGCACATACTACTGCTGCAGGAGAACGTCCCATCTGTAGGGCGGATGTATGGGCGTGAAGACAGCATTTGCTGTGGATGGTCAGCATGTGGGGGCTAGAGTGAGGGGAGGAACACTAGGGGAACCATGGAGGAAGAATTGCCCCCCGGAAACACGCCTGCGCATGCGCTGGCAGAAACAAACCCTAGAAGGGTAAACGAAGGTCACCAATGGAGGAGCAGGGGAATTCCTAAGAGTCATGCAAATTCTTTAATAATTTTTTTAAAAAATAAAAACTAACAACCCCCCCACTAATCTTGAAATATTTAACACAAATTCACTAGATGCCAAGTTGATATAAACAAAAAGAAAAATATATTGTAAAACTATATTTTGAATTTATATCCTTATTGGAATATATTTTGAGCCAAAATAAAAAAAGAACCTTAAACCCTCAGTAAGCCTAGTGAAGGCTATGATCTTGAGGCTATTATATTCTATGTATGTATATATATACATGACTATATGTTTATTATAAATAAACTTATATTGTAACAAAATTTCCTATAAGATATTTCTAATATCTTATAACACAGTAGGAGAATTTACAATTAATTATATATTTCAAAATAGCTAATGAAAATGTTTTTGAATGTTCAAAACACAAAGAAATGACAAATGTTTGAGATGTTGGATATACCAATTACCAGGCTATGACAAGTACATACATGAATCAAAATACCCTAACTAGATGCCCCAGATACCTCCCCCAGGCCTGGAAATAGGTTACATATTTTGAGTTATTGGCCAATGGGGTCCCATAGATCCCCTAAACGTTACAAGCTATTGCCAATAGTGTTGGTTACCCTCTACAACTTGATGGTAAGACCTTATTGGTGAAGTCACCACACTTTTATGACATAGAACATGGAGAAATCTAACTGGTGTTCATCTGGAAGCTTCACTTCTACTGGATAGCATCACAGTGCTAGAAGGTGCTATACACGATACTGGAAAAGTAAGGCAGTCATCAACAGTACCTGGCTATCAACACTGCAAGCTACAATAAAGACCTGGCTGCAAGATAAGTCCACTTGTGAAACAGTGGCTCAAACATTATGGGAGCAACCAGCAGCTTTTCTCTTTTCTTTAAAGTTGGATTTAAGACTAATTCCACAGACAGAACCCATACCCAACACTGCTGAGGTGGCCAAGAAACTAACTCTAAATAGGTCATGGCCTAGAGGGAAAATCTACTACTATTATTCTGTTAAAGAAACAACAATAAAATGACTTATAAGAACATTCTGTTATGCCCACAGACAGTACATCAAAGGGGAAAGAAAATTTTAAGAAGGCAGCTTTTCCAGATGTAACAGGGCAGATGCATGTAGAGACCATGACAGCATGTGTAAGACATGCACTGGCAACTGATAGCTATGGAAAAAAGGAAAATCAGTGCTCTTCCATGGAGTAATTAATATTGGGTATACAACAGACTAAAGATCAGGAATAGTCAGCTCTCACTAACTGGACCCATAGCTTTTTTTTTTAAAGAGATAGAAAAGACATGATGTGGAAGAAGGTCAGGGAGAAGCTAGGGAGGAGAATGAATATGATAAAAAAGATATTGTATGAAATTTTCAAAGGGAAAAACATCTTAAACTTTTTTCTCTTTAGAAGATGCAATAAACTTGTATCATTCCCTCAAAATATCAAACTATAGCTAAAAATTATTAAGCAAGTTTAAAAAGTTAATATATTTTTAGAAATAATGCTCTGCTGAGTGTGCTTAGTTTTGGACATGCCGTCACCTTGACGTGTCCACTCGGATGCTAGTCAGCTGACCCTCAGCACCCCCACCTCACGACCTCAAGCCTCATCTCTACTTCCAGACCTTCCACCCAGTCACCTCACATCCCATCTGCCAGGAGCTGTAGCTGTTCCCCTGTAAACCTCTAACAGCTCTAGTGTGTGACATTACCATGCCACCTCCTAGTACGCTGACACGCTTCCAACCTTGCCTTCACCACTTCCCTCTCCTCTGCTTCTTCTAAACACGGCAGATAAGGCATTTCCTTTAAAAACATGCCACTGGTATCCATCTAGCTTCAGATCCTCCCTCATACACATAGGCCAGCACAGCTTCCAAACCTCACTAGAGAAGTGCCATTGTGTGGGACTTCTGGAAGTAACCCAGGGGACTGCAGTTAATGCTGAAACTGACAACTGCTCAAGTGCACAGTGTCCGTGGAGAGCTCAGCCACCATGGGACAGCTGCATCGTACTTCCTGTCCCCAGTGACTAGGGGCGCTGAGGAAGGGAGGACAGGACCCTTGCACTCAGGAACTCACAGCCTGTGCTTGTCTGGACACGACCAAGCTAGTCCATTTTCCACCATGCGGTGGGAAGGGGCACAAGACACACACTCCTAACTGAGATGCTACTGACAGCAGTCAGTTTCTCTAAGGGTGTGGCCTCGGGCAACCTCACTGTAGTGGAACCCATACTCATAGTATGTGGTCAGCACTAATGGGACTTTGTGGGTTTAAAAACAAGTAAGTGTAAAAAGGACATGAAGTTGGGGGGGGGGAGGCTAGGGGTGGGAGTGAATCCTGGAGGAGTCAAGAGGGAGGAGTGAGGTGAATATTATCAAAATACATTGTATGCATGAAATTCTCCAAGAATTAACGAAATATTTTATTAAAACAAGGAAAGACACACAGTGATTTTCTTCCTTTAAGTCCTGCACTTTTTAAAACAAAGAATATCTTGCATCAGAGTTTTTAGTGGCAGGGAATACTGTAGAAATAAAAGAAACAATAAACTGGAAACAAAGTATAAAGCAAGCTGCTGAGGCCTGACTTTGAGATGCTACCTCTCCCAACTCCTTTTCACAACAATAGCAATTACCTACACATCAAAGGTATAGGTAACTCAATGAGAACTGAATTAAATGAGAATTATGAGAAAAAAGTACGTAACAGTAACTGGCCATAAGCCCAATATCAGAACCCGCAGTGACTGACTGTCCTTGTCACAGGCCCAAATGCAGCAAGTACCATTTAATATTTCTGATATTAAAAGAAAACAACGTGGTCACGATTGTTTGAAAGTAAAGAAGCAGTCCTGGCTTTCAGAAGTTACCCAGACATCTCTTTATTTATTTTTGGTTTGTAGAGACAGAATTTCTTTGTGTAGCCAGACTGGCCTCACAGAGACTTGCTTGCCTCTGCCTCCCGAGGGCTCAGACCTCTGAGGATATCCGTGACACCAGCGGCCGTCGACACTCCAGCTTACCACACAGCTGACAGCTGTTTCAACCACACTTTTCCTTTCCTCAGAGGCAAAATGAAAACCATGTTCCATCAGTGGTTTCCTGAGTGCTTGCTCTCTGAGCTTCAGCTAAGAATGTTGTGTATATTAAAACTCCCACATGTAGAAATGTGAAGTGACTTATAAGTCAAACTTGTTCGCTATAACACAGTATTTAAAATTACAAACGGTGGGGCTGAGGAGATGCTCAGTGGTTAGAGTCCTGGTTGCTCTTCCAGAGGGCCTGAGTTCAATTCCAGCACCTACACTGTGGCTCACAACCATCTGTAACTACAGTTCTTCTGCCTTCCATGGTCATGTGGCACATATACATACACACGTTACACACATTTACACACATAAAATAAAGTAAATCTTTCTGGGTGGTAGGTTCAAGGCCAGCCTGGTTTACAGAGCACGTCCCAGGACAGCCAGGGCTATGCAGAGAAGTCCTGTTGTAAGACACACACACACACACACACACACACACACACACACACACAAAACCCAAATAAATAAATGAATGAATGAATGAATAAATAACAAATCTTTAAAATAAATAACATGGAAAGTGAGACACAACCTGGAGAGCCATCGAGGGAACGTGGTTAAATATCCCATAAAGTCGAGTGCTGAGGAATTGAAGAATAAGATATTCACATGTGCAGCAATATGGCATAATCCCTGACATATACTCAGAAAAGAAATATAAGATGAAGAATCATGTGCTACCCTTTGTCGCATCCTTCTGCATGGACTGGTGTCATCTTTGCACATAACTAACCCCATTCTCTTACATCCCTCAACCACCTGTAGGCCGCTTACAGCCCCTGACTATGTAGATGCTGTGGGAACAGTTCCTACACTACACTGTTTAGGGACCAGTAAGAAGGGAGGAGTCCACAGACACCCAGGACAGATCCACTACTGTTTTTAAAGATTACTTTTAGAACATTCTTGGTTCGATCCAAAACCACAGGCCACAGATACAGATGGCCAATTGTATGTGCACAGAATCCCTCTCCTTGCCATTCTAGGTTGGAAAGATGTTTATTAGGAACCTTTTGGACATTAAAACTTCTCATCTGTCTGAATTTATCACCTGTCATCAAACATACTTAAAATATTACAACAGTTGGATCCTGTCTGCTAAGCACCGGCTTCCTGGCAGGCTACCGGGTCATGCCTGCACTTACTCACCAAATGTCTACAGACACTTCCGTGCGCTGACATTTGTCATCCTCAGTCTGGAGCGAACTACAAACCATTCAAATCACACTCACTGGACCTGGCGTCTAGTACATCACTTCCTTAAAAAAAAAAAACAAAAAACAAAAAAACAAAAAAGCTCTCTCTGGGCAATGGTGTCTTTCACCTGCTTGACCATTAATAGTGGCTTTGAGCACACGGTCTCCAGTCTGCGGCTGGAGAAAGTCTGCGGCTGGAGTCCAGTGAAACAGTCTGACTCAGTACCAGCCATTGCTGGACCACAGTGGTTAGTTACTTCATCTGGCTGTGTGAACTCCCATAATGAACAAAGTATTCTCACAACTAGACATAATCCCTCAGACTAGGAATGCTGCTGCTAGCCCAAGAATAACAGCGAGAACAATCACTTAGGAAAACTGACAATGTCTTCTGTGTTGAGTACCTGTGTAAACATAATTTTATTTAATCCTTGTGAACTTGAGAAGCTGATAACGTTGCCCATTTCAAATAGGAGACAGCAAAAGCTAAGCAAGCAGAAGAAATCACCAGTGGCCCTGGAGCCAGCAGACGGCAGTTTCAGCAGCCAAACCCCGATGAGGCTTACCACAACAACCTTCACTAACAGACTACGCTTCTCCTCAAACCTTGCTCCTGCCTCAATATTAGCAATCTCTGCATATCCAAACTCTGTCTTAGGACTCCTTTAGAGATGAGCATCTACACAGAGCACACCTTATCAGCCCTCTCCCGTGAGGTAAGCCGGACAGAGACTTTGCCAATAACTAAAAACAATGTGGTAAGAGGAAGAGACCAAAGACCTGACCAGAGTTCTTCATGATGTGATAGTCTGGTCTGGAATATCCTCTAAAGGCAGGGATGTTGAGGACTCTGTCCCCAGCAGATGGCACCACTGGGAGGAGAGAGAACTAGGAGGCAGAATCTAGGTGCAAGAGAAAGGCCCAGGGGCAAGCCCTTGAAAGGCACGCTGAAGATGGGTCATGCACTCAGGAGGCAGAGGCAGGCAAATCTCTGAGTTAGAGGCCAGCCTGGTCTACAGGAGGAGTTCCAGGACAGCCAGAGCTAAACAGAGAAACCTTGTCTTGAAAACAAAACAAAAGCCTTCCATGTTCGTTCTCTCTCCCTCTCTCCCTCCCTCCCCTCCCCCTCCACTCTCTCCCTCCCTCCTTCTTTCCCTCTCCCTCTCCCTCTCTCTCCCCCCAGCTGTGATAGGTGAGAAACTGCTCCATTGTGTCCTCTCCACTGTGGTGTTCTGCCTCACCAAATGTCTACAGAGACTGAAACTGAGCCAAAACCTAACTTTCTCCTTTCCAGATGACTTTCTGAGGTATTCTGCCACATGGACAAAGGGCCGACTAACTGAATGCAAGGGAAAACACCATCTCACATGGCCCCACGGACATGTGCCATTTCTTCTGGCTGTCTCTACAGCGAGAGCACTGAGCTGAAGAATCTTGGGTCCTCTCCATTCTGTATTACAGCAGTTGTCCTCAGTGTCCCCCTCTGGGATAGATCCAACCTCAAAGATCTCAATATACATCTCAATATACATGCCTCAAAACTCAGTGTGACAGGGCCAGTGAGCTGGCTCAGTGGATAAAGAGGCTTACCCATGGCTTGAGTTCAAGTCTCAGGACCCACAAGGTAGAAAGAGAAAACTGACTTCTGCAGGTTGACCTGACTCCACACATGTGCCATGACATGCATACACACGTGTACACACACTAAATGTAAGTTTAAACTTTTAGTAGTCTGCACTCAGCTACATGTAAGCATTATGTCTGTTCCTTTAAACTTAGGAACAAATGCAAGTTGTGAATTGTGCTGCCAAACAGCTCAGAGAGGTCTGTGAAAATGACCTCAGGGAGGGCATAGCCTCCAGGAGGACTCAGTACCACGGATGTTCTAAATCAGGGTGTGACTGGCCAAGACATCAAAGGGTTCCAAGTGACAGATGAGGCTGAGAAACCTGGGTCCCACGTTACAGCTTAAGTTTGTGTCATGAGAAAGGAACGGGCAAACATCTCAGTATACGAAAAGTGCAACTGCCTTCCCCGAAGTCCTGTACATCTCCCACGTACAACATTCTGTCTTAGTGACAAGGCATGGCTAACACTGAAGCAAACGCGGAGGCTGCGGCCCAGATCCTAAGCCCTGCCACATAAGTAGGCATGTCTGCTACTGCTCAGGGATGTCTCAGGTATGTGTAGGACAAGGCTCTTCTCAGAGAAACAGGATGAGGGGAAAAACGAAGGCAAGTTCTGAAGAGAAGAATGAGACTATCTAGGAAATAAGTGGGTCTGATTGGCCTTGACTTCTGCCTTTCAAATGCTAGGATTAAAGTCCTGTCACTACAGCTACCCAGTGTGCATCTCTAATCAATGATCCATCCTGCAGTCCCTAGCACAGGTTTTTAGGTAGGGAATTGTCTTAGTTAGGATTTTGTTGCTGTGAACAGACACCATGACCAAGGCAACTCTTATAAGAGTTTAACTGGGACTGGCTTACAGGTTCAGAGGTTCAGTCCATAATCATCAAGGCGGGAACATAGCAGCATCCAGGCAGGCCTGGTACAGGAGGCACTCAGAGTTCTATAACTTCATCTGAAGGCTACTAATAGAATACTGGCTTCCAGGCAGCTAGGATGAGGGTCTTAAAGCCCACACCCACAGTGACACACCTACTGTAACAGGCCACACCTTTTAATAATACCTCCCCCTGAACCAAGTATATACAAACCATCCCAGGAGTGGATAACAGAATGCCCAGAAGTTAACTCCATGACTGAGTTTTCCAGTTCTTGTCACCATTAGCACTCACACCGCAAATAAACAGAAAAACACTCTTCATTATTGTTATTAAATGAAAGCATAGAAAACAGAGGAAAATGAAATCCACAGGCTGTTTAAAATCCATTTAATGTGATGGTTTCTGCTCCAATCTTACCAACTAATGTTTCAATGACTAAGCATGCCCCTTCAGCTTGGCGAGTCTGATTTCCCACCGCTCTCCTCGAAGTGCTGATTTATGATGAAATGCATCAGCTGGAGAACACATGTGGAGAGGAGGCGCACTCTGGGTTTAAAACTCTGGGTTTAAATGGTTATCAGGTTTTGGGGGACTAAATGGGGGGGCCTAGCTCCAAATAAAATATTTGTATTAAAATATGGTTTGGTTGTTCATTTTCACACACAACTACCGCAGTGGTTAAAGAAAGGCGTCTGGAGAGATGGCTTAGCAGTTAAGAGCTCTGGCTGCTCTTCCAAAGGACCTGGGTTCAATACCCAGCACCCACATGGCAGGCAGTTCACAGCTCTCTGTAAGTCCATTTCCAGGGGATCTGACACCCTCACACAGACATACATAAAGGCAGAACACCAATATACATTTTAAAAATTAAAAAAAGAAAGAGGTGTAAAGTTTGGCTATTTGGTTTGGATTTTGGAACTTTACCAGTCCAGCATGTCCTTTAAGGAAGGTAGGGTATTCCTAGGTTACCACAGGAGGGAAATGAACATTAAATAACACCAACATCACTTGCAAGGCAGAAGCAGAACTGCAGTAATTCCAGGCCAACCTATTTTACACAGCATATGCCAAGAATACCAGGGTTAGCTGTTACATGTGCATGTGCACACACACACACACACACACACACACACACACACACACCATACTGCACTCTAAATCAGTCAATCCCAGATTTCAGAATTTATGCTAACCTCTCACCCACATGCAAATGTCTTCTCTGACCATCATCTCTAAGAGCTCCCCCAGCAGCTTCTGCGTATCTTTGTCTATTCTCAGAGCTTAGCACTACCCACACTACCTACTTATCTATGTGTGTGCTGCTATATATACTTGTGCTAATCTGACTTCTGAAAGAATAGGAATCTCGACTGATGTATTATGTGCTCCTGATTCCTGGGGGCAATGTCCAGCATGCATAAATAGGAACTCAAACTTGTGCTGAGTGCATAGCTAATACAGTGAGGGCACTTGGAATGCTGGACAGCTGTTAGAGGTCATTATTCAGGCATTGGTACTCTACTCGTGCTTTCTGTTATTTCTAAATAGTTTTCCTCATCATCTTCGCAGGTCTTCTTCACATCACTCACTGCTGCACTGACTCACTTCTCCTGGGAGGGATTCTTGGTTGCAGTGTCACGAATTGCCATTGAGATAGATGATTCACTAAAAAGTTCATCACAGACATTTCATTTGTTGCATTTGGTTTTCTTATTTTGAGACAGGATCTCATGCTGCCCAGGCTGGCCTGACATCCTTGTATAGACCAAGCTGGCCTCCAGTTCAAAGAGGTCTGCCTCGGTCTCTCTAGTCTAGGATTCCAGGAGTGTGCCACCACAATAACTATTTACTGAAGGATACATTAAGAACCACATTCTGGGGCTGGAGAGATGGCTCAGCAGTTAAGAGCACTAATTGTTCTTCCATAGGTCCTGAGTTCAACTCCCAGCAACCACATGGTGGCTCACAACCATCTGGGATCCAATGCCCTCTTTTGGTGTGTCTGAAGACAGCTACAGTGTACCCATATAAATAAAATAAATCTTAAAAAAGAAAAAATGAACCATTCTGCTGATATGGCATTGAGAAGCAGTCTCTATCAGTTAGGAACTATCTCATCACAGTGTTTGTGTCTGCTCAAGTCACCTCTCCAATACAGCATGAGGAAAATCTGAATTGGTGCATAATGCTACAGGATTGGGAAGGGGAGTATGCAAAGGGTCTTGGGTGCTTATTCAAAACCTTAGTAATTACATAGTTTATAGGGGCCCTTTAAACTCCTTAATTCGTTATGGCTGAAGTTCTACCTCAACTATTATTTTTTTACTGGCAATAATAATATCCCTACAGGCAAACTAGCTTACTATGGAAGTCTTACAAACACAAGTCAGATGTTTCCAAGACAGTCCCAGTGCAACAGAGGATTACATATGTCCTCCACAAAACAGGAAAAACAGGTATGTGTGCATATAAATGCACACATATATAATGTTAGTACAGGATGGCAGAGTATTCTCTTTTAAAAGGATCACTCTTTATTTTGAGACCATGTCCTCTGACTTAGTCAGGGTTTCTATTCCTTCACAAGCATCATGACCAAAAAACAAGTTGGGGAGGAAAGGGTTTATTCAGCTTACACTTCCACACAGCTGTTCATCACTAAAGGAAGTCAGGACTGGAACTCAAGCAGGTCAGGAAGCAGGAGCTGATGCAGAGGCCATGGAAGGATGTTTCGTACTGGCTTGCTCAGCCTGCTCTCTTATAGAACCCAAGACCACCAGCTCAAAGGTGGTACCACCCACAAGGGGCCCTCCCCCTTGATCACTAATTGAGAAAATGCCTTACAGCTGTATCTCATGAAGGCATTTCCACAACTGAAGCTCCTTTCTCTGTGAAAACTCCAGCTTGTGTCAAGTTGACACACAAAACCAGCCAGTATATCCTCCTATCAGTTTGCTATTAGGTAAGTGCATCGAGTTCACAGTGAGTTCCCCCTACACATCAATATTTGAGAAACCATTGGCAAAATGCTGTTCCACAGCCAAAAGGCTTTTATTTTTTTACATTTTGCAAGTCATATCTATCCATGAGATTTTGAAATCTAGGACACACTGTCTTAGTTTGGGTTTTATTGCTGTAAGAGACACCATGACTCTTATAGGGCAAACATTTAATTGGGGCTGGCTTACAGTTTCAGAGGTTCAGTCCATTATCATCCTGGTGGGAAGCATAGCATCATGGAGGCAGACTTGGTGCTGAGAGCCAAGAGTTTTACATCTTCATCTGAAGGCAGCCAGGAGGAGATTATGTCTTCTGCAGGCAGCCAGGAGGAAGCTCTGGATCACACTGGCCAGCCCTGACCATATTTGAAACCTCAAAGCCTCAACTCCACAGTGACACATTTCCTCCAACAAGCTATACCTCCTCCAATAAAGCCACACCTCTTAACAGTGCCACTTCCCATGGGCCAAGCGTATTCAAACCATCACAGACACATAGACAATAAGAGTATAGAAGCCACCTAGCCAAACTTCACATGCAGAGGAATTATTCTTTATTCATTAACAACTGTCTCTTCATTTAATAAATGCCAATTTTCTATAAACTACTGGACCAATGGTTGTAATGCAAACAACATTAATAAAATTTTTCTGTGTGTTTGAAAATGGCATGGGTCTTACACAGGAAGTATGTAAATTTTGTCACATTTGCTACTATGAAATAGTACTTGACTATGTTGGGTTTCTTTAGCTTCACCTGTCATAGATAAACTGAAAACACTCAGAACATGGATTTGATATGTTTAACAGAATCTTACACTAGGACATTCATAGCTATCTTCAACCCCCAAACTTCTAATCCACTGAGTTTTCCCATGTCACGAGGCTCCACCCATCACGACCTTGCCTACCTATTTCCTTTCCAAAGTCAGATGGACACTAGGATCCTACTATCAAACACTTCCCAGGAGCTCCACTCTAGCCCTTGCTTTTGGCTCTCTCTTCCATACTTGATGGCCATCCTCACATCCTGAAGCCCAGCCATCCTGTTACTGTTCTACACAGATGCAAAGAGACTATGTGTCTCTGCTTTGTTTTTTGACCAAAATTCCCAAATGAGCCTTACTATCATTTGATAACCTCTGTACTTAAAATATACTCACTCCCCCACCTCTAAACCTTCCATTCCACGCGTTCTCCTCCACCCCACATACCAGCTGATGTGTTTGCTTTGCACAGTTCATTAACAACACAGAAAATCCTAGAGAACCACTCTGCCATCAATGCTGCAATCCCAGCATCAAACCTAACTCCTGTCTCCTGGAGTCTCTGCTCCCATGAAATGACTCTGCTGCTACCAAAGTCCAGAGAGTACGACAGGTGCTGCAGAAAACAAAGGAATGAAAAAAAGTCACCCGCATCGAACAGAACTGCTGGGTCTGTTGGCACTTCTAGCTGGGAGCATTGACAAGCCTAATGCCAGTATAACAGTGGAGGCGGACTTGGTTGGAATAGGTTGAATCAAAAACTGGAGGGGAACATGGGAGCTTACTAACAGCTACAAGAATGCCTTTAAAGACTGTTGTACTAGGACCAGAGTTGGAGGGGAACAGGTAGTCTTAGAATAGCTGTCTCCTCTAACACTAGACACAGTGGCATGTTCTCATGCTTTCCCACATGGTCACGTATATGAATAGTTGGTTCATAGCTGCTGGTTGTCTGGAAAGGACGAGGAACCTTGAGGAGGTGAAGCCCTGCCAGACAAAGTGGGTCACCAAAAGAAAGCCTGGGGCTTCCTGTCCGTTCTGTTTCCTGACTGGATACAATATGAACAGCCAGCCTTCCTTCCCTTGCCATCACCTCTGTCTGTTGTCATTTTTCCTTGCCATGATACAGTGAATACCTCTGCAACTATATGCCAAATGGACATTGAGATGGAACTGTTCAGCAGCATGGCAGGAAATAACAAGGCAGACACTGAAAGAATACACCCAACGATTCTTAACATGTACAGAATATCAAGACCCATCTAAACAGCCTAAGTTTCTTTTGTTTGATCTTAAATGTTTATATGAATGGGTGCTTTTCCAGTATACATGCATCACACATGTGTGCCTGCCTAGTGCCCACAAAGGCCAGAAGAGGGTGTCAGATCCCCTGGGACTGGAGTTACTGATGGTTGTTTTTCAACCATGTCAATGCTGGGAACCTAACCTGGGTCCTCTGGAAAAGCAGCCAGTTGTATTTACTGCTGAGCCATCACTCTAGCCTGTCCGACCTGCTTGTAAGAGGAGGAGTAATGCATACGCAGATGCATTTCTTTTGACCACACTATGCTGGACTGTGTTTACAGAGAACAAACCCTCTGTGCTTGCTCACTTGCCCTTCCCCCCTCCCCTCAGTTTGTTCTTTTGTTTCTTGAGACAGGGTTTTTCTGTGTAATAGAGCCCTGGCTGTTCTGAAACTTGCTTTGTAGAGCAGGCTGGCCTCAAACTCACAGAGATCCACCTGCCTCTACCTCCCGAGTGCTAGGATTAAAGGTGTGTACCACCATACCTAGCCCCTGTGTGCTTTTAATAATGATTGTACAGTATTACTTTTAGTATGAGTAGTTAAATAAAACCACAGCCTCAGTCAAACAACTCTCAGATGAGTTACTTCGAAGATCAGAGTCTTTTTTTTTAATGTATTAGATATTTTCTTTATTTATATTTCAAATGTTTTCCCCTTTTCAGGTCTCCCCTTCGGAAACCCCCCTATCCCATCCCCCCTAATCAGAGTCTTTCAAATAAGGGAAGTCAAAGATTATTGCTATACACCCCAAAAGTAAATTGTAAATTTTCTCCCTAGTTTTCTGGAGAAAGAAGTATGGCCATTTACTGGAAAATTTATGCATAAGGATATAACAGGAAATCCAAATTATCTCCAAATTAATTAGGGTCCTGGAGACCCTAAACCCCACTGCATTCTCCCAGCTGGTCAGAAGCTTCTGGAAGTCAAGGGCCAGAGTGTTTGTAGCCCAGGTCTAGATTACAGTGAAACCAGCTGGTCCCCGAACCCAGCCTGTGGTTATTTTCCCAGTTCTGAACTATACAGACTCAGAGCTTGCCAGACCCGTAACCATTCTCTGGCCTATAATCTTGGGGCTATTATACTAGGAGAGGACAGGTAGAAGTGATGAGAACACGTGCCACTTACTCAAACAGGAAGCCACAAGCAACACTGCTCTCTGGACAGACTGAATGCAGATTACTGTCACAGTAAAGAATTTAGAATTTAGCTCAGTGGAAAAATAACTCTCTAGCAGGCCTAAGGTCCTGGATTTAGTCTCCAGCACCAGAGGGGGTAAAGATGGAAGGACAGTAAATCCATCTCATCTCTGTTCAATTCCTATTTGGCCTGTGTAGAGCACAGATGAATCTGAGATAATGTTTTCAAAACTTAAGCTGTGTTAATGCCACTCACACCTGCTTTTCTATATGTGGTTTTTGTCTTGGATCAAGTCAACATATGCTGCCACCCTGCATGGAGCTGCTGACCTAAGAATGCTTTCCCCTGCGCTGTCAGTCAAGAGCACGTAAAGCTTCTCCTCCCCTCGGGATCGTCCTCATAACTATCACACACCTCCAGCCTATGTTACCGCCATCCAGCCCACGGTTATTCACCCTCAGCACTGCAAGAGTTCCAAACCACACCATTCTCACAGAAACTACCCAGTGCCTTTCAGGGCAGGATGTTACAGAACATCTGGCTACTGCCCACTAGATGCCAGCAGTTCTCCACTCGTACTTGGAATAACAAAGATGTCTCCAAACATCAGCAAATATCCCTTAGGAGGTGAGATTTCCCCAAGTGAGACCCATTCACCTTTTCATAAAGCATTATGCTAGTCCATTTTGCCCTACTGACGGATCTGGTAAACAGCAAGTAACAACTCAAGACACATTGGTAAGAATGCACAGAAACACAACCTCAGAGCCTAGGGGCCTGTGTGTCTGCACTTGGGCTGTCCGTCCCATGCAGGCATCTGTGCTGTGCTAAGATGAAGCTCAAATACAATGCAGGTAACCCTAAGTCTATCAGCCTTAAAAGGAGGCTGGGCAGCAGCACTTTGTGACATGAGGACGCTCTACTCCTGAACTTGAAGGCTAGATGGGGTGTCACACAAATGCCAATGGCAGACAGAAGCCCACTGTATATTCAGGCTCCCTCAGGGACTCAAAGCACAGAGCTGCAGACTTTAGGAGCAAGGGCCCACTCTCTTTTGTTCTGTTAGCAAACAGGCACTGAGGCATGGGCTGTCCCCCTCCCAAACACAACTCTGAATGCCACGATCCAGAATGCTGAAGTCCTAAAAGATCAAAATTCCTAGTCTAAAGTCTCAAAATATCAAAAGCCTAATAATACAATGGAAGAGTTTAAGTATTTTTTCCTTTAAAAAAATACTTATTTACAATGAAAGATGATTTATCTGAGAAACAATTTTAAAAGACTACACTGGGCTGAGGAGAGAGCTTAGTGCATATAGTGTTACCAGTCATGCACTGGTAACACTGGGGGCCTTGACTTCAGAACCCCAGGCATCCTGGGAAAGTTAGTGTGACCACATGCACCTGCAATCCTAGCAGTGGGACTTGCAGAAGGATGCAAGGTAACCTTTTGAGGACAAAAGGTAAGGTTGGGGACAATAAAGGAGGATGCCAACCTCAACCTGTGGTGTCCACATGCATCCTCAAGGGCACAGAAACACACACATACACATGCACGCACGCACAATTCCATAGAGCACTCTGCATAATCAAAAGGCAATATTAACATACTTTTACTATATAAGTACTCTAGTAGACTAGTGAGTTAGACAAGCATAATGGTTCTGACTAGCTGAATCTTATTATTCATAAAGTAGGGTAGAAGCACGCCACTGCCTCTGGTAATCATGTGTATCAGTCTTATAACGAGATCTACTTGAAACAGACAAACTGTCCTTTTGAAGAGATCAACAAACCCCAAAATGAGCCCAAAGCATCCAGATCTCAAGATATTTCTCTTTCCCAAGAGCAGATGAACAATAAGGACACCTTTCATTTGTTGAAGTTTCTAGGCTTTCAGTACACAGAATGCATACACACAAAGTCAACATGACTGATAGGTACTTTTAAGACCTCAAATTTGCAAAACAAAACTATTAGAAAAAAAGAAATTAGAATGGATGGAGTATATATAAGGGCTTGAGCAGGCTGTAAAGGAACAGATGCCCTGATCTGCTATTCTGTATTGGTCCTTATTGGGTCAAAATCCACATCTACAGCTTCTTTGGGGAGTTCTCTGTGACCAAGTCACAACATAAGAAGAAATTTAAGCCTTGTTTATAATTGGTGTCGTACTTTATATGGATACCTGCCCCTCTGCCCCCACTGCCCAAAATGTAGACAGGTAGAACACTGCAGCCAATGCTAAAGTCTCATTGTAGGAGAAATCATGGAGCCAAAATTATCCAGTAAGCCGCTCCTAGAATATTACATTTGCTTGGTTGTTTTCTTACAAAACAAACAGAATGTGAAGTATGAATCTTTAGGGATTCAGAGACTGGCTTTGTTGAACAGACTTAGAAGGTAAAATCTTTTTAAATTAATGAAAAGCAAATATAAATAATGTCCAGGAATGAGCACATGTGGACATAATGCCCCATCTACATCTTTCTCTAGCTACCCATTCCTGATCACATGGTAACCCAGTTAATAGAGATGAAGGTTGCGTGGTCCCAGCAACACAGACCAACATCCTCCAAAGCTGATCTGCCAACGGCACAGAACACACTAGACTCCCCAAGCAGCACCATCCATTGTGGGGATGGGGAAATGGTGTTAGTGACTTACCTGGGGGCACACTAGTCATTGTGCTGTGACAGACTTTTATCTATTCTCATCATCCTTACTGGATAGATGTTTTCTATAGATAAGGACTTGTCTTCTTTCCACAGTATTACTACAAATCCTCTGCTGGAAGACATACAGAGGGAAACTTCCTGTGGTGTTTTCACCACCACAGCACTGCTTTTAATTTAAGCAAGAAATGTGTTTTGCAGCAGATGAAGCATGAAAATGAGCTCATGTTTGGAGGAATCACCAGTCTCACTGCATCCCCCAATTTGTAACTCTGCTGCAGCTGGCTTGATAAAACACTGGAATGGCCTCCTGGAGACTGTGTTACAATGCCAGCTCAGTGACAAAGCCTTGCAGTACAGGAATAGCATCTCCAGGATGCAAAATGTACTCCAAATCCATAACTGATACATGGTGCATGTGTCCTGTCCAGCATATACAGGCAAGAACTAAGGTACCGTATTAGGGGTAACTCCTGTAACGATAACCCTCACATATCACTATAATTCCGGGTAATTCTGGATAGGGTGCTTCTATCAGACATCAGAGCAATGGTCCACTGAACTATAGTTGAGATTTCTGTGTGACAGGGAATCAACAGCCAATGAGGTTTACTGTACTAGCTGGAGTGACTGATCCTGACTGTCAAGGGGAATTGAGCTCTGTCACAGAACACCTGTACGTGGAGTACATCTTACATGAAGGGGCTCCAATGGGCCCCTCTTCCTGCTCGCAAGTCCTGAACTAAGTAAATAGACAATTATATCAAGCCAAGATAAGCAAGACTTCTGACGGCACAGACCCCTGAAGAATGAGTTTGTTCACTCCCCCAGGCAAGGAACTATAATCAGTTTACTATCTGCTAAGGCCAAAGGAATACGGTCTTGGTAGTAGAAAAAGGTTTGCAAATATATCTATGATCACACAATTGACACAGAAAAAGGACTCTAGGATATTTCTTCCTTATTTTGCTATGAATGTATCTGAGTACAAATTCTTTTCTTTCTTTGTTTAAAATTCTCTCTCCCATTTCCCTACCATCTAAATTAAAGTGTTAACATTAGTACTCCTTAGCTTCGTTTTTAGGGAAGAATTAGGACATCTTTTGTTATTTAGAACCACTCCTTCATGGTAGGCAAAAGAATAATTTTGCTATTGTCTTTATTTGCAAGTTAAATCTGGTTTAGAGAAATGTAGAGACATTCCATACTTTCAAAAGATGGCCAAATTGACAAGGGATAGGCTATTATGGTTTCTAGTATGTTGACTGAGTAAAACTAGAACTCAGTTTCCCAGAATTTGTTCCTCCCTGTAGTCCTGGGTTAGAACTGGCCACAGTAGAAATTTACACAAGATTTGGAAGGCAGAAATGAGAACAGCAGCATTCACATATGCAAAAGGTCAGTGCAGTGTCTGACACAGCTGATGTGCAGGCTTGTCATAGATGTGCAGTGGCCAGACCACACAGTGCCCCAGCTCCCTCTCATCCCCTGTAGGTGACTCAGTCACTTTGCACAGGAGCTAACTTAGGTGGGCAGGCCTGTTCCAGTATGCCCTTGCAGATCCCCACGTGGACTGAATGTCCCTCTGCCTTCATCTTGCCTTTCTGATCCCTGGCCCTGAGCTCTAGACACCTAATTCTGGTGTGTGAAGCAGCAAGTATACACAGAATGCTTAACTATCTCCCACAACCATACATGTACAATCACACAGTGCAAGCCTTATTCTGTATCACACATAGGCCCCACCTCCCTGATTTCTGAATGCTAATGCATTAATATATGTCAGACTCCCATGTGTCACTACTATGCTGTTATATAAGTTTGACTAAGATGAAATTAATCTTTCCTAATCAAAAAAATCCTCAAAGATTATTTTTAGAAACTAGAGGAGAAATATATTGCTTTAAGAAGAAGAAAGATACACATGGAATACAAATAAACAGTTTCTCACAATAGCATCTAAGCCTTGTTCATCAAGCTATTACCAACAATTCCTAAGGATTAAAAATATAAATATGATGATTCAGAACGCATAGCAGGAGAAAAACCGTAGATTCTAGTACACATGTGACACTATCAAAATTATCTTCAACCCGTAAGTTCTCTGCTTTTGCATGAGGGTCCAGTGAAATCAAGGATGTCTCTTCTGAGATTTATCTGATTACTTAACTGTAATCCACAAAACAAGGCAGGAAACCAGCTGGGCAAACTCCAAACTCTGCATCTCCATGTCTGACTTCAAGGTGGTCTTCAGATCTCCAACTCATTTTTCATCTTTGCTGACTGCAACAAACTTCTTTCTCCTGGGCTGGTTCCACTCCCTGTTAGCAGCTTTCCTCAGCAGATAGCCCATGGCTCTGGCATCTCAAACATCTTGGGGTTTCCTAGGCAACTTCAATGTTATAGCTTCTTGTTTCAAGGTCTGAGATCCACACATGATCTTCTGGGTTCCTCCAAAGGGCTGGCGTCCCTTCTCCAGCTCTGCCCTCTGTAGCACTAACCTCAAGATGCTGCTGTTCTTGGTGGTCATTACATGGAGTGGCATCTCCAATGCACTGGAGTCTTTCCCTCAACTAGGCTTCACCCACAGCCTCTCACAGGCTCTCTTTACCGTGCCAGGCCAAGCTCCTTTGCATGACCCTTCAGTCCTGGGCCATCAACTACAACGGAGGCTGCATCACCACCAATGGCTTTCCATGGCTTCTCACAATGCCAAGCCTCAGCGGCTCTTCATGACCCCTTCATGCCTTAAAAACCTGTATACCACTTGCATGACTCTTACACAGTACAAAGTACAGCTGCAACACGAGGTACAACCTTGGCTATCTCTGGGACACAGCGTCTTTGTGCTCTCAGAAAACACTTCCCAGAAGATTTCACCTCAGTGATGCTGGTCTCTTCTTAATCTCCACTAATTTCTTAGCTACAGCTAACCCGCATCAATTGTCCCAGTAGTTCCTTCTATTTTGACTCTAAAGCCAGAGCCACGTGGCCAAACCTGCTGAGTTCTACTACCTGCAGGAGCTGGAGCAGGGTCCTCTTGTTCTATTACATTATCACCAGCTTCCTCTTTTCCAACTCCTTTACTGCCTAAGCTTGGCTGTCCTGGATCTTGCTTCATAGACTGACTTTGAACTCAGAGATCTGCATGCCTGTCTCCTAAGCACTAGGATTAAAAGTGTGGTCCACCAAGCCTGGATTTAAGTTTTTCTTCACCTAGAACTTGCTCTGTCCCAAGCTGGCCTTGAACTCAGAGATTTGTTTAACTTTATCTCGTAGGATTAAAGATATGTATGGCCATACCTGGATCTTGCCCCAAGTCCCACCCCCTTAATGTGCTATCTCCCAGAACACAGGGTTCGGCTCCATTTCACTTCCGGGTGGGTGCCCCTTTAATACTCAACCATACAGTTTATATTTTTCCTTTCTCAGCTTGTGATGCTTGTTCAAAATGCTCTTCATGAGACCTAACCAGAGAACAGAGTCTCTGGTAGGCTTTTTTGAGACTTCCTTTGTCAATGCAAATAATATGAATCTCTTTACCTTAGCCTCAAGTAGACTCTTTAGACAAGAGCAAAAACAGCTACATTCTTTACCAAAATACCACAAAAATAGTCTCTACACCACATACAGAAACTCCTCTTCTCTGAAACCTCTTGGGCCAGGTCTGCATAGTTCAAGTCACTCATAACAACAAAGTCTTCCAAATTCCTACTCAGCTGGTCCATTAAGCCCCACTTAAAGCATTCCATGGCTTTCCAAATCTAGAGACCCCAAATCTACATTCTTCTATAAAAGCATGGACAGGCCTACCTCAGCAATACCCCAGTTCTTGGTACCAACTTCTGTCTTTGTGTTTTACTTCTGTGAACAAACACTATGGTCAAGGCAATTCTTATAAGGACAGCATTTAATTGAGACTAGTTTACAGGTTCTGAGGTTCAGTCCATTATCATCAATGCAGGAATATGGCGGCATCTGGGCAGGCATGGTGCAGGAGGAGCTGAGAGGTCTACATCTTCATCTGAAGGCTGTTAGTGGAAGAGTGGCTTCCAGACAACTAGGATGAAGGTCTTAAAAGCCCACAGTGACACACCTATCCAGTAGGGCCACACCTCCTAATAGGGCCACTTCCTGGGCCAAACAGATACAAGCCATTACAAACATGGTCCATATGAAGAACATATGCGGAATGGAAGGTGTAGAAAAACAAGGATTTGGGGCAGAGGGGACGTTCGTTCATCAGCAACTGATTCTCTTTACCTTGGTTCTGGTTTCCAATTCTCTGTTTCCTGTATTGAGTACTTACTATTGAAAAGTATGTTACATGAGCCTAACACACTGATAGCCATCCAGTTAGATGTGCCTTACCCTCAGTAAGTAAATGTGCCTAAAGTCACACACCTATGGTCAGATGGTAATAAATGCAGGGGTGTTTGCTCTATAAAGTGTAGGCTCTTAAGCATCACATAAGAACCCAGGTACACCCATTCCCGGCAAGGCTGTCCTTGCCCTCCACACCTCCCCTCTATAGAAGGCTTGACTCCCCTGCTTCAGCCACTGAACTTCCACTTTGACTCTCTTACATTCAATGAAGCATCAGCAAACCGGAGAGTTACAGTTCATATTGTAAATACAAAGTAATGTAAACTTAGGATGCAAAAAAAAAAAACAACCCAGAAATTTCCTTAAAAATGAAGATGATGTATACTGTCAACCTGAGACAGATACCATGAAATGCTGACGTGTTTCCACGCCCAGCCTTTGTCTCAGTGGAGTCACTGTAATACAGTCAGCAGCAGGAGCTTACAGAGGTTTTATGTGCTTGATCACAGCTCCCAATACTCCAGGAGACAGGCTCTCTGGCCCCTTAAGCCTGTGGCATAAAGCAGTGACTTCTCCGGGTTCCTGAAGTCTGCCTTTTGTGGAGCAAGGGATTACTGAGAGCCAGTCGCTCGCTCGGGTCCTCCTTACTCGCCAGCCCTCAGGCAGACATCGGGGAGCAGCTAAGGTGAGTTTGCAGTTTAGAGGCTCTCTCCCAGCTACTCCCGGACTCCCCAAACTGCTCCTCTGGGAGGTCTTCACTCACCACAGCCTGCCAGGAGACAGTGAGGTTTAGATAACTGATTCTCCAGAGAATAAATGAACACATCTGCCAAAATTAATTCTAAAAATATGGTGTTAAATTCCCTTGCAAACTTCCTCATAGTTTTATTCCCACAGTACCCAAAGTGTTATAGCAGATTCACCTCAGAAATTGTAAGGTGTTTTTTTTTTCTTTAAATCATTATATTTGGTTAACACTATAACAGTCAAAACTTTATTCTAGGACCTTCAATTCAGTTACATTAAGCAAATCTACCAAATCCAGTAATTATTCAATATGGACATCATTTTTAATGACCTGGAATTTCAATTGGTGTCTTTAACTATGTACATAGACACAGTGAGAGAGGTCTCTATCCAGCATGCCTTGGAAGTTCACGAAATATAATAAACAGATCTTTAAAGGGAAGAATTGTGTCTCGGGCTGTTGAGCTGGTAAAGGCACCACTGCCAACCCTGATGACCTGAGTTTGACCCTAAGGACCCGAGTGGCAGGAGGAGAGAAGCACTTCCTACAACTGCTCCCTGACCTCCGTGTGTGCTGTAACACATACACTGCTACAGCATCCATCCCTGCTTGTATTAAAAACATTGTCAATGTGTCTACATGACATTACCTTAGATTTTTAAATCCTTCGTTATTTCCAGAAAACAGGTAGATATTCATTGCATGCATTTACTAAGCATTTCTGGCATAGCTATTCTGTACACAGAACATGTGCATGTGTGAAAAGGAGAAGGTATTTTCCTGGTAAATTATGACTGTCTCTAAAGCAGCAAGGGCAGTCTTGCAAACTGTGGTCACCACTGCTTGACGGATGTGGTAATCCTGAGGTTTTGGTCTCAAAGAGTACATTATTCCATGTGGAACAGGCTTACAAAAGCTACAGTCCAGTTTGAAAGCCTGTCACAGACTGCATCCACAGTAGAGTCAGCAAGGCAAGGAGGACTGGATCCTGGGAACAGAGCCACCTCCTCTTTGATGTGTTCTTTCACCATCTTGCTTTCTTCCTCCCCTGGATAAGAGGGGAAGGTGAGACAGCTGTCTGTACTCCAGATACTCCTCCTTAGGTGTCCTTCAGGACCTGTGACTCAGAATTTGCTGGGAGGCTACGTGTAGCTTAGTACAAAGCACTGACATAGCATGCCTGGGCTCTGGGTTCCATCACCAACACGGAGCCTCGGGTTAAACAAGTGTCTACTGGTGCATACATTTCTTTCTAATTGGTGATATTCAAGTTGCTATGCATAAAGGATCAGGATGGATCAATAACATGAGTTAGTACTGCTATGCAGTTATACATCATTTCTGTGATGTGTGCAAGATAGTTTCTAAGTATGTACCAAAATGAGAGGTTAAGAGCCTAAAGAGAAAAAGTCACATGACTTGTTGGAGAGAAACTAGCCAACAATTCACCTGCATCAGAGAATTCTGACTTCTACTTCAAGGCTGTTGGAACAGACTGGAAACTGCCCTGGAAAGCAATGGTACCACTCTTAAACAATGAAGATAAGAGACAGTACTACAAACAGTCCAACTCAGAGAAAAAGCAGGAGGTAAACAGGCTTCCTCTAGGCTGACTGCATTCAACTGGCTAAAAGCAGAAAGGCTGAAAGCACATCACCAACTTCAGCATTTGTTAACCCTTTCTAGCCCAGTGTTTCCCAATCTTTGATATCAAACAACCCTTTCACAGGGGTCTCCTAAGACCACCAGAAAACACTAATATTTACATTATAACTAATAACAATAGCAAAATTACAGTTATAAAGTAGCAACAAAAATAATTTGATGGTTGGGGATCACCATAACAATGAGGAACTATAGTAGAAGGTCACAGCAACAGGAAGGTTAAATTCAGTCCTAGCCCCTTTATATCAGCTTGACTTCATTTTAAAGTCTACAGAAACTACCTTCTGAGCACAAAGTAACTGAAGGTGCTCCTAATACACGGCACCATAGTGAGATCTATTTGGGATTTCATTACGAAATATGAATCATCTCTTTAACTAATGGCAAAGAAAATGTATTCAATTCTTATGTTTCTGAAAATAACCTTACTTAGGGAATAGCAGACCAATTGCTTATGCAATACCAAATGGTCAGCCTTGAAAACATATATTCAAGTAACAGCATGCAGATTATATTTAAGAATGTACACATATATATGCATATAACTACAATTAATGAAAGAGTCCGTGAATTTGAAAGACGTCGAGGAGGGGTGTGGGAAGAGGGGTGTGTGGGAGGAGGGATGTGTGGGAGGGTCTGAATGGGGGGGATAGGGAAAAGGAAATGGTGCAATTGTATCATAATCTCAAAAATAAATGTTGTAAAAGAAAAAAATGAAGCCTTTCTTCAAAGATGACTGCAATGCTACAATGTGGAAGTAAGGCTTTGCTCGGTGGGGACATGAAGGGTTGAGGGGACGGAAGACAACAGAGACAGAGACAGACAGAGACAGTGAAGGGGAGGCCGCACTGCGGTCAGATCCTGAGTCGTGTTCACTAGTGTCCTAGTGTGACGTCCTGTGCTCAGACTGACCTGCAAGCACAGGGTAGACACAGGAGACCTAGCTGAGGTAGCTGGGAGAAGCCCAACTACCGGGGTCAAGCTGACACGGACACTGACTCTCCCCCAAGCCTGTTTCTCAGTGTCAAAAGGGTCTCTGTAAGAAAAAAAAGGGGGTGCTAGTGAACGTTTCCCGTGGGCAGCGGCATCGCCGGCTGCTGGATTTCAAGTCTGGGGTGTCCATGACACAGAGGCTCTACATCACGTCTACAGTCAATCAAGCTGACCTTCCACTAAAGCCTCCCCAGGGTCGGGAGGCCCCTGGACTAGTTCTTGCTAAGGATATTGGGCCCCTCTGCTCTCTGTCCAGTCCGCTCCCTCTCTACATGCATAAGGCTCTGCCTCCGGCCCTGTCCCCTCCTTCCCACCAGTGTGACGTCCACTTGCAACTTGGCAAGGGAGCCTTCCTCGCCTTCTCCAGCAGCCTTTGTCTCCTGTTCTCCTCAGTCAGATGACAGGGAGCTGTAACTTTCTACTCCACTTGTTTGCCTCTGTCCTGCTCCCTCTGGGCTGAGGCTCCAGAGCAGGGCTCGGGTTTCATTGCTTTTGTCCTAACCATTTTTCAATTATGATGAAGCGAATAGAAAAGGCAATGGAAGAAAACCTCTTTCAGGGTGAAAGCTGCACCTCTGACCCCAGGAGGAAGGCAGTCACGCCAACCCTGTCACCATGCCCTTTACCAGCAGGTCATGAGGATTCTGTCCTGTCCTAAGCTGTTTACTCCTTAAACTAAGCTGAGAAGACAGCCAGGGCACCAAGGGCAGCACGGTGGGGCACGCATGGTGGGGCTCGCCTACTGTGTGGGTGTTTCTAGTCTTTTATTTCCAGGTGGTATCAGTCTCCATGGCTTGCCACATGTAGCTGGGGAAATAGAGGCAAGAGGGTGGCTTCTTCCTTGACCCCTTTCATCTGGGAGCTCCAGATGCCTCACACAACTCCTGCGTAACGTCCAAACCAGACAATCGCCTGGTATTCTCTACTGCTGTCGCTGCTTAGAAAAGAGTCATCATGTTTGCCTCTCTCCTCACTGAAGCCACTAGCTACAATCTCCCACAATGTCTACAATGAAAGACAGACCATCGGCACACATGGGAACCAGTGTCTTTTGAGTGGATGCCTGCAGCAGGAGGGTTGGGGGACGTATCCCTAGGCCTTAAACTAGAAAAGCTCTAAGAGCTCGTGGTGGGTGTTGAGCGATTAGGATGTGAATTAGAAACAATCTCCCCATCATAAACTCATCACACTGGTAATAAATGAAAATGGACTTTGGCTCATTAAATCATTAATAAACTATAGAAAATATCAATTTAGAAAATATACAGAAGCAACACTGGTATGTAGCCCCACTTTAATTAGGAATAGGGTTTGGCCACAGGCAAGTCTAGAATAAGGCAACTGTTACAGTATAACCTCTAAATTTTAGCTCAAGGTCTCTAAACTAAACTGTTTAATACGGACTCTCATAAGAACGACTACTCACAAGCTACTTACCTATGAAGTACCTTACAGATTATGCACACTAGAAAACAGTACATTAAAACAAAGAGCAAGCGCATCTGAGTATACTGATTTCTAACAGGGCAAGCTTTTCTGTGCTGAGCAAACAATAGAGACAGTGCACAACTAAATCATTCTTGATGTGGTCTAGGCTTAGTAACACGAGACAGGAACTGATGGGCAGAAAGCTGTAAGCTTACTTTCTGGCAATACCTGATTTCAATGAGAAAGCACCTCACAGAAGTGGGTTTAGTAGGCCACTTTATTTAATTATACTTACTACACTATGATATTCAGATTTTAATAATCCATCAATTATAAATGTCAGCAAAAGTTCTGCTAACAAACTTCTACCTTTCTGATGACAAACAGCAATTTTTGAAAGTCAGTCATTTAGTAATTAAACAAAATGTTTCCAAAACTCAATTATGATTCTAGAACTGGCAAACAGCCCTCTCTAAGGTTAACTAAACTAGGAATCTTTAGGATTCCTAATCTTTAGGAAAGATGGAAGAAGCAGAAACAATGGAAGAACCAGACGAAGGAAGAGCTGTGAGATGCCACATTCTAGACGTAGCCACTGTAACCAGTGCAACTGTGGTCAAGGCTGCCCCCCCCCCCATCAGCTAGGGTAGGGATGGGCTCAATGGCCCAACCTTTCTCTGCTAAGCTATCGGCAGGGTGTGGAAGAGCTAAGTCACTGTCTTCAGTTGTGTCCCACTGGTAAGCCCAGAAGTTCTGTAGTACAGTTCCAAACTCATGGTCACAGACACAACCCTAGTTAAAACTGAGTTACTACACAAAACGACTTCAAAATGGAAAAGGTGTTTGTCACCAGAAGGGGAGTTGACAGGGGGCAGAAGGAGATTAGAGAGGGCAGGAAATGAGAGCAATTATGATGCGGTACACACATGCATGAGATTGTCAAAGAACAAATTAAATCTAAAAATTTGAAATAAAGGCCTTGGAAACAAAAATTGTATACATTTTTAAGTATCCAGTAGAAATGTCTCAGAAATGACACATTTTAGGTTCATAAAAAAATCACATGAAGCTTTTCCAAAAACCTCATTCCTGGCTTCTTTCTCTGTAGAAGAGGCAAGATAATGTGAAGGTTCCTGGGGGAACAGGAAACACATACTTTTGATGCATTGTGAAACTGGAAGAAAAAGAAACATCCAAAGGCAAAATAAAAAAAAAACAAACAAGCATTTTGAAAAGAAACAAAGACAGACCAGTAGAAAGCAACCACAGAAGACAGAATTGCCCTGGGGTCAAACTCTAAGCCTTGCACCCTCCACAAGGCCAAACTCCTTGACTGAACAAGAGTGTCCCTGGTCAACAGGTTCCCACAGGAGCAGATAAAGGCATCTATCTCTCTGTAGGAAGTCATTCCTCAACCCCCAAGTTTCACACAGATAAAATTAGGCAAACAGGAATTTGTTGTCAAAAGGAGACAGAAAAACAACAACAAAATCAAAAACAAAAGCCAATTGAATCAAAAACACCAGAGTGACAGACATTCATGGGCATGAATAATAAATAAATGTGCAGGAGTTTCAAATGACAGAATTTCCAGAAACAGAATGTAAATGCCTACATATCAGATGTTTGATAAGACAAAATCATAAAAAGTAAGCAATGGTAAGAGATTATTTCAAAGACAGAGTACTTTAAGGAAAATCTTAGATCTTTCAGAAATTACAAACAGAAGCAATGAGATTAAAATTAAGCAGACAAGGAAAAGGAGGACTGGGATGTGGGTCAGTGCTCTGACGGGGATGGCTGGGGGACCAGGCTCAGATGCTGACAGAATGTGGTATACTGCGGATGTCTCTGTGGAAATTAATGAAGCACACAGGAAGAGAGCAACAGAGAAAAGGACAAACAGGTCTGACAAAACAATCTAAAATAGCATCAGTGTTATTTCGCTATGCAAAGGATCAAACGTTTCAATAAAAGACAGATCCAACTAAATGCTGTTGCTAAGAGCCCTGCTTTACCTTTAAAAGAACTTGAAGGCTCGAAATCACAGGATGAAGAAAGATATCCCACTTCAGCAGTAACTTAAGAGAACTGGGGTAGCCATATTTATATCAGATGAGACAGAACTTAAATGTAAAACCCTGCCATAAAAGACAAAGAAAGGACATCACATAAAGACAGAACGATCACATAAAGAAGACATACCAATTACAAACATATATGTGCTCAACAGTAGAAGACCTAAGTGTATAAAGTAAACACTGACAGAGCCAGAGACAAAACAGACAGCAACACAGTAATAACAGATTTCAATATTCTACATGCAGTAATGGATATAGCATTCAGACAGAAGATCAACAAGGAAATGATGACTTGAACACATCACAGACCAAATGAATATATCAGAAGCATTCCACCCTGATATGGTGGGACCCATCTACAATCCTAACAATCGGGAGGCTAAGGTGGAGGCTTGCAAGTTTGGGACTAGTCTGGGCTATATGGTGAGAATCTGTCGAGAGAGAGAGAGAGAGAGAGAGAGAGAGAGAGAGAGAGAGAGAGAGAGAGAGAAGGAAAACATTCCCATCATTTCCTAAGTACACACAGAACACGCTTCATGACAGATAACATGTGCGCGTGCACACACACACACAAAAGCACAAATTTAGAATTGATATTATGGGCTGGAGACATGGTTCAGCGGTTAAGAGCACTAACTGCTGTTCTGAAGATCCTGAGTTCAATTCCCAGAAACCACATGGTGGCTCACAAACTTCTGTAATGGAATCCAATGCACTCTTCTAGTGTGTGTCTGAAGACAGCTGCAGTATACTCATATAAATAAAATAAATAAATGCTTAAAAATTAAAAAAATAAAACAAACAAAAAAGATCGTTATCATACCATGTATTTTTCTAGCTCTAAATGTGTGAAACAGACATAAAAGAAGCAAAATGGAAACCACACAACTTTGTTGGCATTAAACATGTCTCTCTGGAGGATTCAAAGGAACCTACAAATACGCTATTATGGAGACATAGAAAACCTAAACAGATCTAGAAGTAATAAAAGAGTAAATCAGCGATCAGAAACCTTCTAGGAAAGAAAGGCCAAGCGCAATGCTTCATTGCCAACGCCAGCGACAAGTAGCTGTTTAAACGAGAATTATAGTACCTGTCTTTCTCCGTCTTTCCGAGCTCCCCTAAATTTGAAGAGGAGGAAGCACTTCCTAACTCATTTATGAATCCAGCGATACACTGACCCCAACAATTAGGTATTATAAGGTATGGTAAGACGAGAGAGAGCCGCAGGCCAACGTGCCTGTGAATACAGACACACAGGTTCTCAAAACAAGCAATGAAGACAAGCAAATACAAATCAATAGCATGCCAAAAGGATCAGCTTCCATAGTCACACCTGAGACCCAAAGTCAGTGTAATATACACTGTAGCAATGCAAGAAAAATCGAACTCTATAATAATTTCCATATATACAGATTGTATATGCAGGTATTTACATCTGGCAAGGTATAGTACAACACTCAACAAATTGGGAGGAAAGGAATTTGTTTCAATGTAATACGGATCACTCATGAAAAGCCCACGGTTAACATCACAGTTAACAGCAGAACAGAGCAAACAATGTTTTCTAAAATCAGAACAGCAAGCAGCAAATGACCACCGTCACAGCTTCTGTTCAGCACAGTCCTGGAACTCTCAACCAAACAACAAGAAAGAAGGTGTACAGGCTAGGAAGGAGGAAGCAGAAATATGTTTGTCGATAAGACAACCTTATGTGCAACCCCCACATAGTCCTAAAATAACCTGTTAAATATAATATATAAATCCAAAAGCCTTCCAGGATCCAAAGTCAATATACATACACATACTCAAACACACACGTGCATGGACACATATACACACATGCACGTACACAATCAGATTGTGTTTATCACTAACAAGAAACTATCTGAAAAAAATACACAATTTTTAGAACACCAAAAAAATGCAATATTTTGGAATAAACAACCAAAGAAGCAACATTGCTGAAAGGAATTAAAGGACAAAAAAAAACAAAAAGGAAAGACAGCCTATGTTCATAGATTAGAAAAATTAATACTGTCAAAATGTCCATAGTACCTAAATCAATCTGCGGATTCATTGTGATCCCTATCAAAACACAACTGCATGATTTTGTAGAAATAGAAAACCATCCTCAGCTTATAAAGGACTCTGTGAGTATCCCAAACAATCAACACTAAATAAACAGAACCAGCATCGCCCTACAACAGACATAAAAGGCTCAAAATAGATTAAAGATTTAACTGCAACACTCAAGCTGGAGAACTCCTAGAACTGTGAGAAACAAAAGCTCACGACATAGGCTGGCAATGATTTACTGGGTGTGACTGCAGCTCAGGCAGCCAAGTCAAAGTGGATAAGAAGAGCACAAAGACTCCAGAGACAGCAGAGGGAGGAGGCCCTAGCCAGTCTGCAGCCACATACTTCACCTGGAAACACTATCCAAACATCAGACTGGGAAGTCCCTACATTTTAATAGCAAATAACATGAATTTAGAATATGCACACGCTTAATCAATATTTTCCCAAAGACTATAAACAAATGGCCAACAGATATATAAAAGCATGCTCAACACTGCTAATCATAAAGAAAACACCAGTATCCCAACAAGGTACCACTTGTTAGGGAGACTACTATTGAGCAGTGTTTTGCTTTGTTTTTTAAAAATTAATTAATTTATTTTACTTATGAGTACACAGTAACTGTCTTCAGACACACAAGAAGAGGGCATCAGATCCCAATACAGATGTCTGTGAGCCACCATGTGGTTGCTGGGATTTGAACCCAGGACCTGTGGAAGAGCAGTCAGTGTTCTTAACCGCTAAGCCATCTCTCCAGCCCTTGAGCAGTGTTTCTTTGCTTGCTAGCTTGTTTGTTTGTCTGTAGTTCTGAGAACTGAACCCAGGGTCATTCACATGCTAATAAACTACATCCCTACCCAGGATTGTTATTGTCAAAACCAAAATAACAAGAGTTGCCAGAATTCTGAGTTGAAATAGAGAATCCAGAATCTGTGCACTGTTGTCGAAGATGTAAAAAGTTGGGAGTGTCTATAAAAAAGTTCCAAGTGTCTAAACAATATGGAAGTTCCTTTGCAAATTAAGACTATAACATGTAACCAATCAACTCCACTTCTTGGTATTGAAATTATAATCTCCAAGAGATATTTTCATTCAAATGTTTGTTGAAACCTTTATCCTAGTAGTAGACACAAACTAAATATGCATCAATAGATGACTGGATAAATAAAATACGCTATATAATCACAACCAAAATATTATTAATTCATAAAAAGAAATATAGTTTGCTATATATTGAGACACAGATGAATCTTATGGGCATCATGAAAAATGAGATATGATCTCAAAATGATAACTACTACATGACTCCATTTGTATGAGTAAAGCAGTTAAAATCATCAAAGCAACACTGATGTTTGCCAGGGACTGGAGGAAAGCAGAGAAGGCAGTCACTAGCCAGGAGGTGCAAAGTCTCGGTTGTGCCACATAAAATTACTAGGTATTTGCTCTAACACATTGTTTACAGGTAACAATACAATAAATACTACATACCTAAAGACTCACAAAAGCAGATCTCTCCAATGAAAGGTGTTTTAAAATACAATTTAAAAAAATAAGTCAACAGATGGGTTGGGAGGCATTTAAATGCAATTGAAAACAGACATAGCTAAACATTACACAGAGGAACTGCATTGCAGATTGTACTACAGATTGTACTACAAAGAAGCAATGAGGTAGGAAAGAAACCATGAATCAGGGTTAAGACATATAGGGGGCAGTCAGAGCTTAGCGTAGCTAACCAAGTATCAGGGAGGCTAGGGGGAAAAGGGCCAAGATGCAAAGAAACCACAGGGGAAAGTCAGGAATCTACAGAAGGCAGAATATAACAATTAAACAGCTTAGAAAAACAACCAACTAGTACGAAAAATGAAGATGTGAAAGATCTGAGAGAGCCAAAGTATACCGTGACCCAACTGCATATAAACAAGGAAGACAGCAATAAAAAAAATAGTTGGGAGGCACCCAGAAGTTATTAAAACATGAATTCATAAATACAAAGAGCAAACATCTAAATACACTACAGTGAAACCCCAATACCAAAAAGAAGAATCTTAAAGAGACAGACACCAATAGAGATCCTAGTATAGAAGGGGATATCTGACAAGGCCCCAATCCTAAACAAAGGACTACAGACAACTAAGGAATGCTGAGAGAGGGAGAAACATATTCCCCAGAGAAGGGTCCCCCAATTGGTATTCAATACCAAAAGGCCAGTCCTGAAATCATATAGATACAAGCAACACCACAAAATGGACTGAGAAAGTTGTTGTTATATATTTGGGCACACACACACACACATAGAAAGAGAGAGGAAGAAGGTGGGAGATAGGAGGATAGATAGATAGATCATTGGTTTAATTTCTTTAAGGGGTCAGAAAACAGCATCTCATTGTATATTGTTCACACTGTTTCTGGTAGAAATCATATTATAACTGGAAAGCTATCTTTTCTCTTTTCTTTTTTTATGATTAATTTCTCCCTTTCCTTCCCCAACCCCTCCTATGAACCTCTTTTTGACTGTTGTTATATACATATACACACATGCCTATTGTTATCTAACTATATTTTAACTTTTAAAAAGACACAAAATATAGCTTGCCAGTTATCAGATGATTTCTACCAGAAACAGTGTGATCAATAGACAATGAAATGCTATTTTCAGCCCCCCCCCAAGAAATTAAACCAACAGTCTAGAGTTAGCATTTCATCCCCCCCTCAAGAAATTAAACCAACAGTCTAGAGTTATAGACTGAGAAAAGCTGTCTTTCAATAATAAAGGCAAACTATGTTCATATTTAAACAAAAAAATTTACAAGCAAGGCTTAGTGGCACATGCCTTTAACTCCAGCACTCAGGAGACAGAGGCAGGTGGATCTCTGTTAGTTCAATGCCAGCCTGGTCTATATAAAGAGTTTCAGGACAGCCAGGGCTACACAGCAAGACTCTGTCTAGACAAAACAAAACTACAAGTGGCTATCACTAACCAAAAGAACTTTTTTCTCCTTTTGAGACAGGGTCTTAATCTATAGTCCAGGGTAGGCTCAAACTTGGGATTCTCCTGTCTCAGCATCCTGAGTGCTGAGATTATAAGCATATGCCACCATGCCCAGCCTCACCAAAAGAACTTCCAAGGATGTTCATCAGGAAAAAGGAAGTGAGCTCCAAAGGAAAGCCTCAGGCAGACACAAGTAATAAGGATTATTACTTGAAAATTATTTATAAAATAGCTAATTCTGCACGTGAGTTTTTCAGAAATCACAAGAAGGCTAATGAGACAGCTAAAGGGTAGCAGCAGTGACTAGCAATACTGACAGTCTAATCCCTGGAACTCACAGTGGAGAGAGAAGCAGCTCCTGAAAGCTGTCCTCTGACGCCCATGTGCATGCCCACGGCACTCCCCCGCAAACGCTCAAGTAAATGCAAACAAACCAAACCAAGAAGATTGAATAATAGCATCAAGATCAGAGAAATGACAATGTTAATGGTATTCCCTTCCCCAGTGGATTGTCTGGACACCCACTCTAGGGATCATGAGCCAGGACTTCTTGCATTCACCAGGGGTCAGCTACAAAAGCAGTCATCTCAGGGGTCTTGTCAAATGCCAGCAAGCCGAGCCACAAAGGATTTGTAAGCGTTTGATAAAAGGAAAGAGCAGGGACTCCAGGAGACTGAGCAGCAAGGGACCAGAAGCAGTGAATAAAAGCATGTCCTGTTCTCCCTCTACTAAGTGTTCATTTTAAATCTCTACGCCCAAACCAAATAAACCACCTCCTAGAAGCAATAGCCAGAGCAGAGCAACAGTTACAGAGTTCAGAAACCTAGTGTGACCTTGGGCAGGTCACTTGACTCTTTGAAGCCCTCAGCCTTGGGTGGTATATGTAATGGCTGCCTTTGCATATGTCACACATGTGCTCTGATGATAAATGTACTGATTCTTACAGCACTGAATCCTTACAAACACTAGTCCGGAAGCCAGGCAAGGACAGCACCAAGCAGCAAGTGCACTACCACACGACAGCTGCTAGGACTCGGGCAAGAGCAGAGCCAAGGGGAGGGAGGGTAAAGGCATGCAACCCACTTGTTTCTCCATCGACACACAATGACGGCCACTGAACAACCTGCCCCCACCCCCCACCTAAGCTACTGTAACAGCTTGTCACAGTTTCCACATGAACTTCCAGTTTACTGAAAGATACACCAGTAAGAGGTTTATTAAAGGCTTCTGAACCTAGCCAAATTTATAATGTTAAGACATTCCAAGAAGTCATCACATTGACTTCCTCCATGCTGATCTCTAATAAGGAATACAGCCTTGTTTTTCAATACAGAAAATCAGCTAGGGCATTGCTGACCTAACAGCAGTCGTGCGTGTCAGCAAAGGTTTTTCCAAAACACCTACAAAACTGTTTCATTGAAGAAACACAATTAGTAATTATTTTAGTATGGCTCCTAAATCCATACTGGCATTATCCAAGAATGGCCTAACAATAAAAAAAAAAGGAAGAGGAAGAGGAAGAGGAAGAGGAAGAGGAAGAGGAAGAGGAAGAGGAAGAGGAAGAAGAAGAAGAAGAAGAAGAAGAAGAAGAAGTTTTTCAAAGTTTTTATTTTGCTAGACCTACTCTTTACAACATAAAGTCGAACACATTTTACAGGGACTCTCTTCTTTGTAACGTGACTCTTCTTCTTCACTACAAAGTGTTTACTGCCTTAAGAGCTAATCACTGTTTCCTGTTATATTTAGTCAGTTGAGGTCTGTCAACAAGGCACACACAAATCTTCATCTACGAACACTCCTGGAAAATCACACTGAATGTTCCCAAGGAACAATTCTTTCTCTGCTCTACACAGTGGTAGATGAGACAGCAGGGTCACACATTCCTCCTTGGAATTTTATGGCATAGATAGATAGATAGATAGATAGATATAGATATATGGTATATATGGTATATATATATATGACCCAACAGCAGGCATGTTGACATATATATATGGTGTATACATCTATATGATTAAGAAATGTTTATGTTACCTGAAAATAATATAATAGTTTTTAATGACTAAATTTATTTTCATTTCTAAGAGTAATAATATTTTTTGCTACTATCTTTACAAAAAAAGGACCTGAAAGTCATACAAAGTAAACTTTTTTCATAGATATTTTTAAAATATGTCAATATTTTTATATGGCTATTCTTAATAAGTACGGATATACTTTAAAATGTCGTGTGTGATTACAAACAAATGCACATATTGGCTGCCGTGCTGGCATTCGTCCATGCACTGACTAGCAAGCCTGTTACTGTTTCACTAATGGGAGGCAGGGAGCAGGATAATGCCATTTAAGAGTCCGGTGGTCATTTAACGCCTACAGCGGTGGCCTCTTCAATGCACACCTGGAACACTTAGAAAGCCAAGTTAGCCCTAGCTACCCTCCGTCTTCTACTGCACACTACCTGGGATCGCATTTACGTGCCCTGTTGGCTCCCAGTGGGCAGAGGCCTTGTCTATAAAGCCCTTCTGCATCTCCTTCCAGGTCAAAAGCAGAGTTAAGTGCATGCTCACTGACTGATTAACGGCCACAGCAGAGTGGATGTTTTCCACGCGATGAGGAGATAATGAGGACAGAGTAAGCTAAATGGAGAGACGGTGCTGCGGAGTACAAACAAGACCACGCAGATAGAGACTCTGAAGGCGCACGCTCAGAAACAAAGCGCAGGAGTTTACGCAGCAGCACGACCCTTCTCAGAAGGTACCACGAACTGTATACTCTCTGGCTGCTTAGCTTTAAAATGCCCTTGCGCTGCTGTTGCTCTTGCACGTTAAGCTGCGAGTGGTGCAGTCCTTGCTGCCTAGGTCTATAAAGCCATCTCATGTCAGTATGAAGAACCCTATCCACACATGAAAAACAGGCAGAGTGGCCAAACCCAGGACACAACCAAGCAACGGGCCTTCTCCACACTAGGTTAACACACAGAATTCTGATCCTAAAACAAAGGTCGTCATCTGCTTGACTCTTCACTGTCACTCTTAAATGACAGTTTTTGGTTTTTTGTGTGTTTTTTGTTTTTAGTAATAATACTTTACCTTTAAAAATCTACTGTCACCAAATTCCTTACCTTTTTCTCCAGCCCCCTCCCTTAACCTTCCAGTGAAAATTATGCAGCCATTTCATCTCTAAAACAACAGTCACGGTACAAATAGAGCAATAAGGTATGATAGTGGTGACAGTCCTGGTATCTTCATCATTTTAAGTGTAGGACACAGGAGAGGACAACGCATAACAGAACAACTTCCTAGTTCTTCTAACAATGGTCTCTGTAGAACTGTGTTCTTTTCCCTTCATAGATAGATAGATAGATAGATAGATAGAGATAGATAGATATAGACATAGATATATATAGATATATAATATGAACCCTACTCTTTAGATAAAACACATTGTTTATGCCTCATTTGCCTCTTCAAAAAGTGAGCCTGCCTGTCTCCCCTCCCCTATCTTTTGTCTCACAACACCAAAGCACTTGAGTATTTTTACTTTACAATCCCGATGAAGTCACTGGAGCTCTGATGGGTTGTGGGATGAGGTTAGTAGCCAGCCAAAGAGCTCTGGTCAGCCACGCACAACCTAGAAACCCCTAGCTCCTTAAAACTTGTCAGCAATCAGACCAGATCCTCTAGAGCCTCTGGGGCCCCTTTGCAGGTCGCAGAAGATTTTAAAAACAACAGTGACAGGAAGCCACCTTTCCTGCAAAGGAACCTGCACACACATATGAAGACTGTCCATTTCAGAAGACAAAATTACAATTGGTCTTTCTCTTTGTTGGAGTTCAAATAACGCGAGTGAATATCTCAATCTTGATTTCAAAAAAAAAAAAAAAAATTAAACCAAACAAAACTAAACAAAGAAGCTCCCGAGGGCAATTTGATCAGACACAGAAAAATCCTGCCTTCAAAGAAATGTGCCTTGTGACACTCCGAGAAGAAGTACTTAAAACCTGTCCCTTAGTCATGAACACTGGATTGAGGAAGAGAAGTCAGTTGGCTTCCTGGGGTTCTTAAACCTTTTCTTTCTCACCTTGGGGCTACAGAAATCTTCCACTCTTCACTGAGAGTATGATAGTGACATAAAGTCACACACACACACACACACACACACACACACACACACACACACACACCTCTACTTCACTGCCCTCTTTATCCCTAAGGTGCCCGTCCCCCCCACCCCCAGTGTGGACATGATGTTACAAAAAGCAAAGTCATGGGGCAATGCGGGGATGGGGTGGGGTGTATGTTTGCAAAGGACTCAAAAATCCAGAAAGCAAAGGGCTCAAAGATCCCAGGACAGCCGAGGAGGTGTAAGAGCTCGGCTGGCTCGTGGGCTGTCGCCAAGCAAGCATCCATTCACTCGGGTAGGGGGTTGGGGGGGACGACTAGAATGCTGGGGTCCTCACGAAGCCACCCCGGACGCCCACCCCCTGCCCTCCATCCCCTTCCGCATCCCCTCGGGCAGGACCCCCTCGGAGCAGAGGGCCGCCCCCCCGGCTCCCCGCGTAGGGACGGGAAGGACGGGGAGGGCGTCAGGCCGGGCTCGCCCAGGTGGCCGCGACGGAGGCTCAGGGGACTCACGTTCTCCGTGTCCCGCTCGTTCACCGTGGGCAATGGCGTCCGCGCCGACATCTTGCGCGGGCGGCGGGGTCGGGCCGGGGGTCCGGCGGGTCGCGGGCCGCGGAGGGCTTCGGCGAGGGCAGGCGCGCGCGCGCGAGCAGGCCGCGCCGGGGGAGCGCGCGGCTCCCGCAGGCCGCGGGGCGGGAAGGCGGGCGAGGACGCGGGGACGGAGCCGCTGGGACGCCGGTCGGGCGCGGAGGGCCGCGGCGGGCTGACTGGAGGGCGGGCGCCCGGGAGCTGCCTCAGCGCGGCGCCCGGCGAGCGCGGCCCTGACAGCGCCTCCCGCGCGCCGCCTCAGGTGAGCGCCGCCGCCGCCGCCGTCGCCGCCGCCGCTGCCGCATCCGCGCCGGGCCCCGCGGCCCCGAGCCCGCGCGCCGCTCCGCGCCGTCCCCGCCGCGCTCAGCCGGAGCCCTCCGCGGCCCGAGCCGGTGCGCGCGGAGCGGCGGGCGCGGCACGCAGCGCCCCGAGGCTCTTGGCGGCCGCCGCCGGGTGGGCGGGCGCCAGCCGAGGGGCCTCTCCATTCATTCCCTCATTAGGGATGCGGGGCCGCCTCCGCCCGCCGGGCCGGATTTCATTAGTGGCTCGCCCCACCCGCGGATCTGGCCGTCCCCTCAGAACCTCCGGAGTCCTGCGATTTGATGTTGATTCTTGTATGGCTTTTAAACCCGCACTGGGGGAACATGGGGTTTCGTGCGATCCCCCTCCTTCCTCCTTTTTAAGTATTTTATTTGTTTCACTGGAGGGAGCATCGGGGATCATCCTACTCTGCACTTGGCCCATCCTTAAAGTCTCCTCTGGTTTAAGTCCTGGTTTTCCTTGAGTCTTCCCCAACATCATTGTGCCCAGAGGTGGTATTCAGGGGTTGGGGTGGACAAAAGGCACAAAAGCCTCAAACAAGGAGCTGGCCCAGAAAGCATGTGGAAGAGGGCTCCCCGCACCCCACAGCATCCCTGGAGTGGGTGAGACTAGATGTCTACATTGGCTGATCGTCACTTCCTGGGAGACAAGGAAGTGTCACTTAGGCTACTATTCAGGGAGAGTAAGAAGGCTGTCTCTGTGGTCGGTCCCTCTGTGGTCGGTCCGGAACTCTTCCTTTCAAAACGCCCCTACCATCCACCTGCCACTCCGGGTCCTGGGCATATTTGTCTCGATGCAAAGCTGTCATTCTTACACTTGCATACTTGGCCTCTAGGATAAAACTTTACCTTCTCCCTATTCCTTTTCTATCTTCACCCTCAAATGGAAATCTTGGGATGATGGGAAACTCCTCCTCTTTCCTAAATGCATCCATTTGAAGGAAGAATTAGGAAGAATTCCTGCACCAGATGGCTTTTATCCTGACTCATTAAAAGTTGTTTCTGAAAACTTAACATTTGACCCTCAAAACATGGGCCAGAAGAACCTAAAAATAGCAAACCCGTATCTTGAGGAAATATATATTATATCATATATATATATATATATATATATATATATATATATATATTCTATTCACTCAGTGTGTGGTCACTTCTAGAACATCAGCTGTGTATCTATTTCTCTAGTATCCTATGTTGTAAATATTTCTCAATTTAACAGAGCAAATGAAAATCACACGACCCCTTTGGTGGCCATCTACTCTGTTCAACTAGCACTTAGACTTTGGGACTAATGCCACAGCCTGAATTATGGTGCGCCCTTGAGACTGCCACACTTTTAGGATCCTTCAGAAATTGGAGTTCACCAGGATAGAGTCTGTACTTTTCTCATCGGCTGAAGGCGACACCCTCCGCAGCCCCACTAATACAGAAGTCCCTTGTGCTACAGCTGTATCTGCATTGTCAAGGAACAAGCAAGCATTGCTAACAAGGTGCTCTCCCCACTGGGATATGCAGCAAGTCTTCTATCAGCAGCTTAGATTTCATTCCTCAAAGGCTATTCACAGTTTATCCCCTGTCCTCACCCTTGTGGTAACCCTGACAGGGATAGTTCCATTTCACAAACTTTCGCTGAATTGGCTTATTCACGATCATAGCTGTGTCAGGTTAATGAGGCACAGAAGAAGATAACTGGAATGTATGGGGGTGTACAATCTTGTAGCAATCACAAGACCTACGAGCTCATTCCTGTAAGGGCGGGGGCTAATTAGAGACAGCGCTCATAGAGGAGCCTAGGACCCCCACCCAGAGCGTCCACACAGACAGCTCTAGGTGCACCTGCTACACTTGCTCAAATATTGAAGCTGAAATTGAGTGGTTATTATTTAAAGGACACCTTTTATATTGTTGCTGAGGAGGCTTCCTAGCAATGGGACTACACTCAAAGGGAATGATTTTTAAGAACCCAGAATTATAATTCTATTGGATAAAAGAGACAAGAAATAACTCTACCTTTAAAAACTGGCATCTAGGCTGGGCAGTGGTGGCACACGCCTTTAATCTCAGCACTAGGGAGGCAGAGGCCGGTGGATTTCTGAGTTCAAGGCCAGCCTGGTCTACAGAGTGAGTTCCAGGACAGCCAGGGCTATACAGAAAAACCCTATCTCAAAAAAAAATAAAATAAAATAAATAAAATAAAATGAAAACTGGCATTTAAATCGTGATAATACCCACAGTCCTAGGTTTGGTATATAGTGGAAAATGCACTTTTTATAGGTAAACAAACAAGCAAACAAACAACAACAAAACCCCCATTTTAACAAAAAAAGTTGCATGTTCTTCTGCTGTAAAATGGCATAAGGGGGGATATTGGATGTTGTCGAGACTGTTTAATCTTAGTCCTTAATAATGACAATGCCCACAAGCAACGTTTCCCTATGTGGCTTTTTATGGCTGTGACTTTGTGAAAATGACAGAAAGGGTGTTTTAAGGCTTTTAGCAATTCTCTCTGGGGCTATTAAAAAAAATGTGACATGTGTAGTTTAGAAGCTTCTAGGGTAGCATGGTTTGAAAGTTTGAGAAGAAAATAGAGGTTCTGCCAAAACAAGAAAAATGGGGATCTACAATGTGCTAAACCCAGATGGAAGCAGCTAAAGAGTGCTATAGCCATGTGCTCCATGACAGAAACTTTGTGGCTACACCGGCCACCACTGCTGCACTGGCTACACCAGCCACCACTGCAGCACTGGCTACACCAGCTACCACTGCGGCATGGCTACACCAGCCACCACTGCTGCACTGGCTACACCAGCCACCACTGCGGCATGGCTACACCAGCTACCATTGCGGCATGGCTACACGGCCACCACTGCAGCACCAGCTAGCAGCTACTTGGGCTCCTTCGCACTTCAGAAGTCATTTGAATTTTTATTGATTTCATCATAATTTAAATTCAGAAACAAGTTTGATTCCATGTTTGGGCATTTTAAAAGTTATTTAGAAAGAACATAACTGTTGGAATCTACTTTTTTTCCCTAAACTCCAGATGTTCTGAAACCTAAACAAAAATCATGAATGTCTCATGAAGTTATATCACCTAAGCAGTGGAGAGGTGGCTCAGCAGGTACAGGTGCTTGTTAGATAAACACAAAGCCCTGAGTTGGAATCCCCAGTATCATGTAAAAAGCCAGGTACAGCCACTATGACTATAACCACCTACTGTGGGGGTGGAGACAGAGGATGCTTAGCTGGCTTAGCTCCAGGTTCACTGAGAGACACTGTCTCAAAGTGGTAAGGTAAATACACTACACACATGTAGTATACACATGCATGTACCACACACACGTTCTCTTCCTATGTAAGATGTCTCATCAACTGACATGGATTACATATTAAAATGCAAATATTTTGGCATATTACATTAACTAAAATATATTATTAAAATTAATTTCAGCATCATTTTGTATTTTCAGATGTAGCTACTGAGGAATGCATGCTTGTATAAATGGCTTACATCACATGTTTGGCGCATAGCCCTTCTCTGTGAGTTCAAATGGAGAATAAAGAGGTTCAAACGCTGAAGAGTCAAAGACCTTGATTAGAAGCTATTAATTATTTATCCTGTGGGAGAGTGCTACCCGGCACACATTTATTGAGTAGCATATGCCCAATGGACACTGTTCAAAGAAACTGTTCTTTGCCTAATAATTTCCAGCAGTAAACAGCATCATCCTTTTAAAGAATTTAGTGGGAAGCATGTTGAAAACATACAAAGAAGCGTAAACAGATTATCGTTTGTAAACAAAGAATTGGTCAAATGTGACAGAGGCAGCAGCTTTAATAGTAAAGTTGTAAAACTACAGATGTACTAAATCGGATGTACTAATAAGGCCTGACGTCAGGACCTGCAGAATGTCTCAATGCCCACTGAAAGGCTATTGTGGCACAAGGTGGGCAACCTAAATTCTACACCCAGAGCTCACGAAGGTGGAGAGAGTTGGCTCTGCAGCATTACCTCTGATCTCCACGCATGTACTGTGGCACATGTGCCCCCCCCCAACACAACCACATGGAAAATAATAAATAAGTTAATTAAAATTTAAAATATATCTAATATCCAGCAGACATGGCTGGAAAATAGTTATTTATTGAGGGCATATTTTGTTTCCCATTCAATGGGAGACTTATGCCTTTTCATTTTAACCACTCAAGATAATGACAGGACAGGCAGTTCTATATGGTGACCAAGAGGGATCCCAGCTAAGAAAGCAGGCTCAGTGCCCTCTGAGAAAGAACGGTCACTTCTTTTCATAAATAATCTGGGTCCTGATTGCATCCCAATGGTTAGCGAGGCATGCTGTTCCCTGTGTTGACACTCATCCCTCAGTACAGAACAGACAAGAGTTTCGAAAGAAAAGATATATTGCACTTTAAAAACTGTATGGCTGGCCTTGGGAGGTAGCTCAGCTGGTAAAGGGCTTGCTTTATTAACCCGAGGGCCTGAGTTCAAGTCCCAGCACCTACATAAAAGGAGGGGTATGGTGGTACATGCTTATAATCCCAGTCACTGGGGCTTGCTGGCCAGTCAGCTGAGCCTAGTCAGCCAGCCCCAGGTCCTAGTGAGAAATCTGCTTTTTAAAAAGGGGTGGGAGAACAAAGTGGTTGGCTCCAGAGCAGTGACACCCAAGGATTACCTCTGGCCTTCATACATACCAACAGGCAGGCATGTGCACATGCACACAAGTTAACATTTAAAACCTCTAAGGTTGAGATTGGGAAGATGGCTCAGTCAGCAAAATTCTTGCCATGGAAAGAAAGAGCTGAGTGCTCCTGTGTTTCCAGTACTGGCAGGGTGGTGGCAGGATCTCCAGTGTTGGCTAGCCAGCCAGCCTGATCAATTGATCAGTTCTGGGTTCAGTTTAAGCCTATATCAAAAGATAAAGGGAAGAAGCAATTGGAGAAGATACCCCATGCTAACTCTGCCCTACACACACACACACACACACACACACACACGTATATTTACATACACATGTAGCTATACCCAAAGGTGTGCACATGTAGACACGATATTAAATTTAATTTAATTTTTAAAATCTCAGCAGTTAAGAGCACTGCTGCTCTTAGAATATCTGGGTTCCATTCGCGGCACCCACACAGTGGCTCCCAGCCTTCTGTAGGGACATGCTCTTCTGACCCCCTTGGCCACCACATACACACAGCATACATGCATGCAGGCAAAACATCCATACATATAAGATTAAAAGAAAAATGAAAACCTAAAGGACTGCCTCTAGCAGTGTTTACCTCACAGCCATCGGCGCCAGCCCGAGAGTCAGCCCACTACGCTCTTAAGATTGCCACCATCCACGTTCAAAACCAGAATCCATAGCTCAGTGACGGAGCTCACCTTCAATTCCCCCAGAAACTCTCTGATTAGCAAAGCTGTCAGAGAATTCCCCAGTCACACTATGCGGCTTACCTCTCCATACCTGTGGCATCTCTTCTCCCTTCCTGCAATGTCCTCCCCATCTTGCTACCTGACAGTCTTGGGCTGACCTTTCAAGTCAACCCAAGAAACCTTCCCTGGTACCTGCTCCTCCCTACACCTGCAGCTGAAAACCACCCTGCCTGTGCCTGGGATAGCTTTGCCAACTGGACAGTCCTTCCCTGTTGTTCCCTTGTGCTGTGTCTCTCCCTGATCCCTACCCGGCTGAGAGCTAAGCAATACCACCTTTGAAACTCTCCCCTCCCCCAAAGCCTAGTCTGGTGCCTGGAAATTGCTATATGCCCAGTTCCCTAAATGCTTCGTGTTTGGACACTCTCCTCCTGTTTCCAGGGTTTCTTGAATTTTGAAGAGGCATCACAAAGGAATTGAGAATATATTATAAAACAAGTATTAAAGATTATACTCAGGAGATAGGAGCAGATAAGATTTCACATACTGTACACAATATGTCTCCAATAAATACTATTGACTGAGTGGAAAACTGACTCTGTCCTGTCTTCCATAGACAGGTAGCTTTAACATAACGCTGGAGGTTTTACTGTCTGTGGTCTTCCTGCAATCCTTCTATCCATACGGAGAAACTGCTAATCGCCAATACTTTCAACAGAACACACCTTTAAACAAGTTCCTACATAAACCAAGCTATACTGACACCAAGCAGCTGGTCAGGAAATAGCCCTTCCAAGGGGGGTGTACAAGTTAAAATGGAGATATACAATAAGGGTGTGTTAGAAGTCATGGCGCTGGGAGATCAGCCCCAGAGAACAGTCTTCAAAACCCAAGTGGCTCAGTGGTTAGTGTGTGCCTAGATTCACAAGGCTCAGGATTTTGCGCTCAGCACTGAAGACAAAATTAATACAATCAGATGGTGTGGCCTCTTCTTAAAATGTGGTCCGTGGCCTGAACATCACAGCACCGTGACATGGCCTGGGACAGGAGGACAGAGAAAAGCAGACATGGCCTATGGATGTGGCTTTTGGCAGTGCTGGAAAATGCAGGTGGAAATTCAACATGGGTATCTGACCCTCAAAGAAAGGGACAACCGTTGCATATAGATTCATTCACGCGCAGATGTAGAGGCACCTGCCTCGTGACAGCTTCCAAACCGTGACCTTGAAGTAGTGTCACAAAGAAAGGGAAAATGATCCTTTGACTATTTCATGGCAGTCACCCTAACATAAGACGTTGGTTAGGAATTGGTTATCTTTCGCTTGGCATCTGTGACTGCAAATGGAACATAATGGAACATAATCTCCCATTTAATAGCCTTACCACTTCAGTACTTGATTTGACAGACAACATACTAAGTGAACCATTCCCTTGTGTCTTATACTAATTTTGTTACTATCAAATATTAGTTTTGGGGGTTGCAGAGGTGGCTAAGTGGATAGGAGCACTTCCTTTGGTAGCATGAGCACATGAGTTTAAATCACCAATAAATACACATGTATGCACACACACACACACACACACACACAAACACACACACACTCATACTCACTAGCTTTGAGTGAGTGTAAACTTCCATAAGCTTAATTCAGTTTTCGTTTCGACTTTGAATGTTTTGTTGCTCACATTTCGGTGACTTCCGTACTTTCCCACATATGAACATGGCACCACGCGTCACGTGGCCTTTCATTCACTCACTTACAAATCTTGAGCCTGCTATGGCTCGGTGCTCTTCTGAGCACCTCTAAAGGAGCCACAGAGGACAAACAAAAGTTCTCACCCACATACAAGATGGCATTTAGATTGTCCCTTCCTGCATCCAGACAGTGCAAATTGTGAGGTCCCATAAGGCCATTGCCTGGTATGCCTCTGTCATTTCCTCTTTTAACTAAAGGCTAGTCCCAGGTGGCAGGTCCAAGTTACATGGATTAGATTAGGAATCTTTGCCCCAATCTAAATGTCATTGCAATTGCTTTCTCCCTTAATATTCTGGCCGTTCTCCAATAAGCTTCTGTATAAACAGCTTTAACTGGTTCCACCAGTAGCCCGGGCACTTTAAAACCATAATAAAGATGGCTTGCTGAGCAGGTGGCTCATACTTGATCTGTAATCTTACCCCAGCTTTATTATACTGACAGCAGTAACGTCCCACGTTTCTTCCTTATGAACTGCTTTATCACCAGTTGCTGGTACTCTCCACATTTCTGTTTCTCCTAGATAAACTATTAAGATGTTAGTACTTTAGCAAGAACTGTATGCTAAATAGGAAACTTTGTTTTTGACCCCTTCAGCAGATCTTCCCCCTGCCGCCTCAGATAAAGGAATGGTTTCGGAGAGGTCTTCTCTGTGGAAGTTAAGTCTCCTATGATTGCATACAGCCTATTGAACCACTATACCATAAAATGATACAGTCAACCTTTTCTGTAAAGCTATTGTGATGATAATCATCACGGAGGCACAGTGAACACCTGTATGGGGTGGGTTCTCCAGCAGTGTTTGGCACATGGGATATCCTTGCTTCCTTTGCCAGAGAAAAGAGTAAAGAGAAAAAGAGAAAAGACTTGATCATTGATCTGAAGTTGAGCATATGTTCTCAGATGCTATGTTCTCTATCCTGTTCTTTTAAAGACCCACCCCAATTTTTGTTATGTCTAAAGATACTTATTGAAAGATTAATTACAGCATGTTAGAATCACACCTTGCATCTAGCTCTGCTTAGCATAGATCAGAACACATAGTAGGCATTCGATGGGAGGCCATTGTCACCTGGTGTTATGCTTTTAAAGGGTTAAATAGAAAAAGAGTAGTTAAAGCAGTATGGAGGAGATATTTTCCCCACAAAGACAGAGAGAACTTTATAGCTCAACATTTCAGGCACATTTTAGAAGTAGAAAGGAAGGGCATTGGCAAATAGTGGAAGAAGCTAAGCTTAAGGGTTCTTCCCACGTAAGTGTCCATATCCTGTGGTCACTGGATAGAAAATATGCATTTAGCCCTGTGAGGGTGTGTCCTTAGGAACCTTCCGTTTGTAAGTACCTCGTGGCTTGTACCACAATCTGCTGTATTTTCTAAGTGGCAGAAAAACGTCACCTTTTGATGGCTTATTTGGAATAGAGCATCATTCAGACACATCTGTGGTGAGGAGCATGAATGCTTAAATCAGATAACTCCATATTCATTCAAACAAACAGAAGGGTACAAATAATATTTTCTTGTATTCCAGAAGCTGAAGGCTGGACGTGTCTCACACCAAGGTGCAGCAGGAGGACTCCTGTGATTTTCAGGTAGGTCAGCCTGGGCTACAGAGTGAACCATCATCTCAATGAATTAAAATAAGATGTTGAAAACCCTTCAAAGTAGGACACCCTCAAACTTGACGCCTTGGAGAGAGGCGCTCACTGCTCACTCCCGCATGCGCATGCTCCCGTGCTTCTTTCAGCTAGGGACACTACAATGAAAGGGAAAGCATTGGTGCTAACTGTTAAGTATCCAAGCGGGGGAGGAGCTTCACACGGGAGCTCTAATGCACATCCTAGTTTCTTCATTGAGAGTTAATGTCTATGCAGCTTTTGTAAAGCCTTTCAGTATGGTCTCTTCACTAATCCAGGAAAGATCTTACGGAGGAATATTCATCCCACTCAGAGATCTACCTACCTCTGCCTCCCCAATGCGGAAATTAAAGGCACGTGCTGCCATGCCTGACTCAAAGAAATTTACTCTTAGTCCATTCCACGAAGAAGAAACTGAAGTTCAAAGGTAAAGTGTTTTGCTCAGAACCACAGATATCACGACAGATTGATCTAGAATGCTGAGGCCTCTTTCCATTTGCCTTGGGTGTACACACAGGTGCCCACATACTGGTGGATGGTTCCCAAGAGTGACTGAACTTACTCTGTTATAAATAAAGTAAAAGCAAGTCTGGCCCCAGAGGCAGGATCTAGCCCCAACTGCATCATGTAGCTTGTCTGATATTTTTATGTGGATGAAATCAGATTAGAATCAAAACCAATAGCAAATAAGAGTTATAAAGGAAATAGTGAAATATGCAATTTACAGCTTAGAGAGTATATGAGAGAGAGGAAGGTACTTACGTGGAGAAATGGAGGTAACATTCCTGATTGACATCTGGGATACAGCCTGAGGCTCGATCATACTGCTCAAGGCTTTACGATGGGGAGAGGTCCAATTGCCTAAGCAATTGTCATTCTAGAAATGGCGCTAAGGTGTATAAAATCACCACACACTAAAGAATGGCCAGCTGTCACAGCAAAGGTATTGGGCTGGGTCTGAGCTCATACCTGGACTTGCTTTGCAATTCAAGTGTCTGGTAGTTTGAGAAAATGGGAAAGGGAGTTCATGAAAAAAAAATTGGCGGGCAGGGTGGGCTGAGCCCTAGAAGATTTAGGAGCCAGTTCTCCACTTCCTGTTGCCACAGGTCAGAAAGAAAGAAATTACCAAAGGAGTGGTGATCAGATCTTTACCGTGCACTGAGCCGGTTTCACAGGGGTGAGGCCTCTGGTCACACAGTACCGGGTATTCAGATCTAGTTTAACAGGTTGGTTGCTTCAGCTGGTCTGAAACTACATAATTCTTGGGGAAGAGATTTGCTTTGCCCCTGGTTTTATGTAACTTTTTTGTCCTGATTGCAGAATATTTCTGATGTTGAGTGAAAATCTAAGCACAGGGCAGGCAAGATGCCTTCGTGGACAAGGCTGCTTCTCGCCAAGCCCGAGGACTTGTGTTTAGTTTCTGGAACTCACATGGTAGAAGGAGAGAATCAACTCCCACTAGTTGTCCTCCGACTTCTACCTACACTGCCACCATCCAAATTAATTAATTAATTAAACAAATGCAATTCCAAAAATTAAAAGACAAAAGTAAGATTATCATGGGTTCACTTGCCTTCAATTGTGAGGCAGAGGCAGGTCTCTGAGTTTGAAGCTAGCCTGGCCTACATAGTGATTCCCAGGCCATCCAGGGCTATACAGTGTAATCCCATCTCAAAAAAAAAAATGTAGAATATATGGTTCCAGGTCCCACAAATTGCTCTCTGCATTGCTCGTCACTGTTGTTGCACTCTGTTATTATTATTGTTGTTGCTATGATGATGACGTCATGCTCCACGACTAATGGAGTATGGGATGACTCCACCCACGGATGACTCTGTCCACTCAAACATCACTCACATCAGTGCCTGCCTCTAGCACAGGGAGAATGGTCATAGGAAACAGGGTGGCGTTGGTTTTAATGGCCACCTGTCTATCTCAGAAGGATAATTGTGGAGCACTTCTCTAGAGTCACCACGGCATCATGGCTACAAAGACAACCAGCACTTACTAAGCACTGCACTAGAATCACACACAGAAGGTAAGAACCTCCTAGGCTGCAGAGATGGCCCAACAGTTAAGCTCACTGGCTGCTCTTCCAGAATATCCAGCTTGGATTCCCAGGATTCACGTGAAGGCTCACACCTGTTTATCATTCCAGGTCTAGGGATCCAACACCCTCTTCAGGCTTCTTCTGGAGCCAGGCATGCAAGTGATGCACTAATATCTGTGCAGGCCAAACACCTCTCCATGTAAGATTTAAAAGATATATTAAAAGATCAGAACTTTGCCGCTCATGGTTATCTGCGGTTTAGTCCTCAGCTGTCCAATGGGAGTTGCCCAAGGTCACACTTACGTGTTTACCACACACTGATGTCACCAGGGGGAATTGTCTCTGCTCTCAATGAGCTCGAAGCATAGGGAGACTGCACTCTGATTAGCTGTGCTTTGCCACTTCACCATGAGCTGACCCCCATACATACACACAAATGCACACACACACATACATGTGCATACACATACATACACATAACACAAGCTATGTTTCTTCATGTCACCACCATGACCTGAATCACACCCACACCCACACCCACACACACACACACACACACAAAATCTGTGCTGTATCACTTGACCAAGACACATGCCTGTATACACACATACATCATATACATGTGCACATACATCATATAATATATTTGCACACATGTGCATTTACATCACACAGGTATTCCTGCATGCACATGTACATTACATGTATATATATATTACATATACACACAGTACACACTGCATACACACAGATGAACAATATATATATCCCACACTACACATGCACACAAATATTGCAGAATTGAAAGCACTGATAAGCAAAATACCTACATAGGAACACATGGTGGAAATGTATAGGCTAAGCCATGGGGAGACTGCTTAGAGTTACATGGGGTTCATTAGAAAAGACTTTCTGGAGCAGCTGAGAGCTTCACTGAAGTTTAAGACAAAAAAGGACTTGTCTTTTAAGTGGAGTGAATCCAATGTTTTCTGAAAAGAATGTGAAGGGTAAAGACATGGAAGGCAGCAAGAGCACACTGTGAGCGGGAGATGGTGAGCACTTGTTAGTAGCTGGAAGGGTTTCAAGCAGGCCTGAAGGATCTCTCATGCAAAGTCATTTAAAGACGCACCGGTGTGAGTCTATGTGTGAACCTCACCTTTTCTGAGTAGAGAGAGTCGCCACTGGCTGTAGAACCACTAGTGACACCGGGATGATGCTAACATGATGCTTCCGATCATCCCTGCCTTTTGCACTTCCTCCATTATTGCCTCCCAAGGGGACCACTCAGATCTTGACTTCAGGGTGCTCTGAATTTTAACAGCAGTTGCTCACAGAGAGCTTTAGTATTCTAGGGACCACTTACATAGTACATGGGCATCTATTGGCTTCAGGAAAAATTACAATGGCCACCAGCTGTCCCTTTCCTGAAGTGCAGAATACAATCATTATTTGTAGTTGAGATGTATTTTGTACATTTTTCTGGCATTCCTTTCCAAGAGAAGACCACAACTATTTGTAGGGAAAGAATACTTTGCAGTTTGACATGTCGAAACTTGCTTTTGTAAGATCTGATGATGCATTTTCAAGGAAATGTTTGCTTTGCTGCCTGCTATTTTTATAGACCATTTGCTTGTGAGACTTAGACTTTAAACAATAAATTCTCATGGTCCCAGGCCCCTGGCATCTCCTCTAGGGAGGAAGCAGGGTCTAGATGTTAAACCACATCAGACGATGAGAATGGTCCATCTGACTCATGTGTCTCAGTTACACGTCTTCTCTGTGCCTTGATTTCTTCATCCATGATGTGGAGACATCCATTGCTCTAGATCAGTGCTGTTCAGAGTATACTGAAAGCCTGGCTGTTTCCCTCCATGTTCCAAATCTGCCAAAGACAAATATTTTTAGTAATACAAAAATAGCAGTGAATTCACAGAAAATTAATATAAACATACAAGATAACATATGTTATATTCAACAGATAGAGACAGGGAAAGCAGTTTATCTTGGTGGTAGTGTGTTTGTCAAACATAATCAGGGACCTAGGTACCATCTTCATCACAGCAAAGAAAAAAATAATATAGCAGCCAAAAAATTTTTACACTTTCAACCCTTAGGTTTCTAGACAGTGTTAGACTCTTCCCAGCCCATCACTGATCAACAATGAATAAATGATCCAGGCTTGGAAAGTACAAGGGTCTCTGTGACCACCGAGGCCATCATGGTGATAATCTGGGGTGGGGGATAAGCCGGTGGTTTGTTTTAGCATGACTCAATAGCTTGTATAGACTTAGGTTTTTCAAAATCTGCTTTAATTAAAGTTCTTTAACTCCTCAACCTCCCTTCTAGTCCACCTTCCAGAGGCAGGGAGAAAGAAAGGTTAATAGGAATGGGGGTTGTGGACCTGTTTAGAAGTATTTCTTTGGAGAGAACTAGCCTAGGAAAAAGAAATAATTCCCCCAAATAAGAAGTAGTTCTCTGGGGGAGATCCCAATCTTTGTTGTCAGGATATCAGCAGTCCAGTCCGAAACATCAAATATGAATCAGTAGCAGCAGTCCAGTCTACTGGAAAACACCAAACATGAACCAGTTTCAGTGGCTGGATCCAAAAGAAATGGGGAGGCTCCACCAAATCAGCTTGAGCCCGAGGAAGCAGCAAGAAGTAACCAGAATGTTATGGGAAGTTCTTTGGTGGTTACTCTTTGAAGAAGTCACAACAAACAAAGATCAGCAAAGCCTTGTGAACCAATGCAAGAGCATCGTCAACGAAGACTAACAAAATCAGAGTAAGGCAAACCAATGAGCCTTGTCACATTGTCTGAGGTTATATTTCTATTCTTTCTTTCATGTGTCTGCCTCAGCAGACATCCTCTCATCTATGTCTACTTCAGCAAGATATCACAAGACATAACTGAGTCCCCTAAAGAAACCAGAAATATCCACTTCAGTAGCCAGCTCTGGTGCAAAGATAATCTGACTAAGTAGTTTATTTTAGGAATATTTAAGCACAGCACAGTTTGGTGAAAAATTCTTTCTGGTGATAATTAGTTCAGCCTCATGTGCACAACAAAACTTTTTTTTTTAATTTTTTGGATTTGGTTTCTCTGTATAGCCCTGGCTGTCCTGGAACTCACTCTGTAAACCAGGCTGGCCTCGAACTCAGAAATCTGCCTGTCTCTTCCTCCCAGAGTGCTGGGATTACAGGCGTGCACCACCACCACCTGGCACAACAAAACTTAAGACATGACTACATTGGAAGCTTTGGAAAGTATATGTGGCACCTTCCATAACGATAGGTTCTATAGACTGAGGAACACACGCTCATGGTAAAGGCCCGGGGGAGGATCTGGTGTGGTCTCAGCCACACAGACAGTGAGGAGTCACCAGGCAATTAACCCCATCTGATCCCAACCTTCTGGGAAGAAAACAGGTTACACCTCTCTCCCTTTGAAGAGACAGACCTGTGTGTTTAACATTCCTGGTTCCTCTAGTGCTTATCTGTGAGCACAAGGACCTCTGTACCTCCCTCAGGAAAGGATATGTGGACTGGTCATACCTTGGATAGTACTTCCTGGGCCATTTTCTTCCTAGATCTTCCCTCAAAATACCATTGTATGACGCTGCACAGGGGTATCTGAGGATCTAGAAATGGCTCCTCGTCCTCGGACATCTTGGAGCCTTTCTCAGCTTTATTTCTCAACACCAGAGATGAATCTGAGTCATTCCTTAATTATGGCTCAAAATAAGCATCACCTCCTTGTAAGGACAGCCCTTCCCTTACCATGGCTACAACCGCTAAAGCTTCAGAATGACCAAAAGTGGTACACCTGTAGTAGAAGCAGCGTGGTCGTGGGCATCAACCAGACATTAATGGGAAATGCTCATGCAATGAGCCCTTTTTGATTTCTCTCATTCAACTATGGTGCTCAATAAATCCAACTACATTAGTTACTTTTCTATTGCTACAATAAAACACCACAAGCAAGGAGCCTTATTGACGAAAGAGCTTATTTGCCCTTACAGTTGCAGAGGGTGAGAGTCCATGAGGGCAGAGCAGAGAGATGTGACCACTGGAGCAGAAAGCTGAGAGCTCACATCATGAACCACAGACACAAGCAGAGAGAACAAACTGGGAATTACATGTGACTTTTAAACTTCAACATCTACCCCGAATGACATAACTTCCTTCAGCAAGCCACACCTCCCAAACCTTCCCAAACAGTGCCACTAACTGGGGATCATATTTCCAAACGTCTAAGTCTATGGGGAGCATTTCATTCAGACCACCACACATGTGATACACAAAGCTTTATTATAAACTGGGTTTGGTATTAGAGATTTTGCACAATTACAGGCTGATAGAAGTGTTCTGGGTATGTGTAAGGTACACTAGGCTAAGCTCTCATATTCAGGAAGTCAGGTATAGGTAAGGATTGGCAATGACTGTCAACTTGATGGGATTAGAGTCACCATGGAAACAAAGCACTGGGCGTGTCTGTGAGGGGTTAGGTTAGGTTAATTAGATGGGAAGGCCTAGTCTAAATGTGGGAGGTACTAATCCAGAGGCTGCAACTGAATGAAAAGACAAATCGAACTCAGCACCAATACCCATCTCTCTCCACTTCCTGCCTGGAGGTGCCATGTGACCAGCTGCCTCACACCACCACCATGGACTGCTCCCTCTCACACCACGAAACTAAGCATTTCCTTCCTTACGCTGCTTGTCAGGCATTTGCCGCAGGGTCTGTTAAGTCAAGGATCACAGCATGTTCAATCTAAAGTGATTTCTGAGGTGTGATGAGCCTATTAGGATGCCATGACGTAACAAGCCGGGGACGCTAGGCTCGCCTAAATAAGCCCCACATGCCCATCACCTGCGCGCTTTCCGGGGGGAGATTCCCGAGGCCCACTGTAGCTGTTTCTAGGTCAGTCTCCAACACTTCCAGGTAAAATGCCATGCCTAAAATTTGTGGTCCAGAAAATAGGGTCAACAGAGTCAGGGACAATGTGAGGGTGCCTGTCCTCTGCATCACCTTCTTGTCACTGTAAAGGACTAACTGACAGACCAAATTAAAGGAGGAGAGATCCATTGGCTCACGGTTGCAAAGGCCCTTAGCCCATCTTGACAGGAATGGCACGGGGACACTGATGGCAGTGTGAACATGCAGGTTATGGAGCTGTTCCCTAGGACGGCAGGGAAGCCAGAACTACCACTGGGCCATCAGCTCCAAAGGCCCCCTTCTAGTGGCCCATCTCTACCGGCTTGGTCCCACCTCCTAAGCATTTACAGCCTCCTAAAATATGGCTGACAGCTGGGGGGAAATGTGCTTAACACATGAATGAGACTGTGGGAGACATTTCCGATTCAACTCATAACCTCCTCCTTCCAGCCCCTGCTGTTACAAGTGAGCTCTGCTATCCCCATGAACGACGTCCATCTCCTCAAGAACCATCTCTAAGCAGCCACCCTTCCTCATTGTCTGGGAAGATGTTTCTCCAGTGACCTCATGCCTGTGATATCAGAGAAAGCAGAAAACAGCCAGTGGGCATCCTGCTTCATCATTCTCTTAGGAGCTCTAAGGCCGGGAGAAGCAACATCTTAACCTTCAGCAGTGTGTATACTCCTGACCCCGTGAGGTAATGAGGTGGCCCACTCCTGACTCTTGTTTCTCCATAGAGCATAATGACTAATTATGCAGAGTCTAAAAAAAGGGAACTTTTTAAAGAGAAAGATCCAGAAAAATCTTTGAAAATGGATAATAAACTCTGTGTGTGTGTGTGTGTGTGTGTGTGTGTGTGTGGTTTTTCCTGGGAAAAAACAGAGGCCCAGTTTTAGCCACACTTTGAAGAGAATCGCTTTTTAGAAAGTTTAAAACCTTTATGTTAAAATGGAGATGTCGCCCTCTCTCTGTATCCTCAATCTTGGTTTCCCACTGTATGAGAGTCAAGCCTTATTTAACAGTTTCTCTTCATACAGATAGTTTTTCAAGTCACACTTGTGGCCCACGCCATAAATCACAGGCATTAAAAATTAATTAGAACAGAACAGAACAATCACTAATGTTTCCTTGTAGTAAATGCAGGCACCATTTCTGGTGGCCTATGTGTGTGCTGAGTCTCTGTGTAAGATAGATTTCTGACGTGGGCTGGGTCCAAATGGGCTTCAATCCATGAATGCTGAGCTTTAGCTCGGAGCCTTGAGTGTGTGCTACGACAACCTGAGGGAGTTAAAATACAGGTTCCCAGGCCTTGCTTTCTCAGAATCAGCACTTGTCTGTGTGATGCAGAAAGGCTTTGAGTGCATGGGACAAAGACTCACCTGGCAACACAGACTGCGCTCTGGGTGGTACCATCAGTTCAGCTTCCCCACTCTGACTCCAGGCATGCTTGGGCTGCTCGGGGCAGCTGCAGTTATCCGGTGATTATGATAGCAAATGCCCCCTGACACTTGAGACTGCAATAAATATGACTGCTTGGCTAGGATGCGTGAGGCCCTGAAGTTCATTTCTAGCACAGAAAGAAAGGGGACAAGGAGTAGGGAGAGAGGGTGAAGGAGGTGTCTTAGTTGAGTTTCCTTTACTGTTAAGAGACACCACGACCAAGGCAACTCTTACAAAGGCAAACATTTCATTGAGACTGGCTTATAGTTTCAGAGATTCAGTCCATTATCATCATGGCAGGAAGCATGGCAGTGTGCAGGCAGATATGGCACTGGAGGACCCAAGAGTTTGGCATCTTGATCCAAAGGCAACCAGGAGATGACTGTCTTGTTCAGGCAGCCACAGGGCCGTCTTTTCTGCCCTGAGTGAAGCTTAAGCACAGAACCCCAAAAGCTACCCCCCCACAGTGATACACTTCTTCCAACAGGGCCACACCTCCCCAGAGTACCACTTCCCATGAGACAAGCATATGCAAACAACCACATGAGGAGAGAGAAGGGAGAAAGTAGGGGCCTGGAATAGGGTTCAGGTATATAGAACTTAAGTGTTTCTACAAGGTTATAAATTAATACTTAAAATACTAGTTTATATGAATGCGTGTTTGTATGTTTGTGAGTCTGTGTGTGCATATATTTGTGGGTGTGGAAGACCAAAACTTTGAGTGTCTTCATTAATGGCTTTCCATCTCTCTTCAGCCCCAACGTTATTTTGCCTGACTTTCCATCTCAATTCCTATTTTAGCTGTTATTCCTAACTTCGCTGTTTTCCTTCTTGCAAAGAATGGAGATTATTTTAAGACAGCACAGCATGAACTCAGGTAGCCATGGCTTTATTTCTGGCCATCTCACTAAGTTTGTACTTTTGGCTGAAATGAAAGTAAATCCATTCTCAAGTCTATCTTGAGAGATGAGAAAAGACAGGCGTGATACAGGTCATGGCGACCGACGTCTGTGTGAATGCCAGAGCACGCCAAGATTGTCATGCTCAGTGCCTGCCGGCCTTTTCTCTATTCTCTCTGACTTCTCATAAGCAGAATTGTCAATAGCATGTGTCTCCTGGGTAACCTCAGGAAGAACATGAACTGGAACATGGCTAGGGAGAAGGCAGGGAGAGCCGTGTACCTCTGCTTCGCAATTGCCTCTGAGATTCAGTTCAATCCATCGACAATACTTTTCTTCCAAGAGGGTCTCATTGTCCACAGTAGCACCATCAAAAAAGCGTGTAAGGGTCCAGGCCTTTCTCCTGATGAGATTTATTTCTATCCTTCCCTCAAGACTTCATGTGGACTTCAGCAAAAACAAATGCAATTCAAGTGTAGAACTGTAGGTGGTACAGCTCCCTGGTAAGGATTGGATAAAGGGAGGGATTTACAAGTAGGGTAGCTTTTAGCAGATAATAGATGGGTAGACAGATTAGATAGATAGATAGATAGATAGATAGATAGATAGATAGATAGATGGATGGAAGGGTGGGTGGGTGGGTAGGTAGATAAGTAGGTAGATAGATGATAGAGAGATAGGCAGACAGACAGATGGTAGATAGATAGATAGATAGATAGATAGATAGATAGACAGATGATATGATAAATGATAGTTCAATATGTACAGAGAAATATGATGGCTTATAGATGATAGATAAATATGGAGCTGATAGATAAAAAATAATTTATAAGCATTGACTTAATGCCAGGGACTGTGCTAAAAGCATTTTTAAGATTATCCCACAGGATAAAGATACTGTTGTGAGCTAGGTGGTGGTGGCACATGCCTTTAATCCCAGCACTTGGCAGGAGGATTTATGAGTTCAAGGCCAGCCTGGTCTACAGAGTGAGTTCCAGGACAGCCAGGGTGACACATAGAAATCCTGTCCAAAAAAAAAAAAAAAGATACTATACTATTGTGGTATACTTTGTGGTTTCACTTGTTTGTGTTTGCTCTTTGGAGAGAGCATCTCACCATGTACCCCTAGCTGGCCGGAAATCCACTATAGAGTCCAGACTGCCATCAAGCTTGCTATGCAGTGGGTGACAACTTTGAACTCCTGATCTTTCTGTCCCTACCTTTCCAATGCTGACATTATAGTTCCAGGACACCAAACCAGGTTATACAGTGCTGAGGATTATTGAGTATGGGGCTCTGGGCATGATCTGGCAACCGAGCCCTCCTCTACCATAAGCTGCATCCTAGTGCATCAGTCTCTATTTTTAAAATGAGATTGAGGATAATCGACATTATGTAATTTCTAGGTCAATACCTAGAAAGTTACAGTGTCAGGATTTGATGTCAGACAGTCTGACTCCAAAAGCCATTTTTTTTACTCAAAGCTTATGTTCTCCTAAACATAAAGGAGTTCCACTGCATGCTGCAGTTCAGGGTCTCTCAGCCTTCCTGATGCTGCAGACCTTTAATACAGTTCCCCATGCTGTGGTGACTCCAACTATAAAATTATTTTCATTGCTACTTCATAACTGTAATTTGCTATTGTTGTGAATCATAATGTAACTATTTTTGGAGATAACAGTTTGCCCGGGGGGGGGGTACGCGGAGAGGGGGAAGTGGGGTCGTGACCTAAAGGTTGAGAACCACTACTATAGCTGCATCTGCACTGTTCCGTGAACATTTGGTCCCTGGTGATGGTGGAGGTGGTGGAACCTTTACCAGGTCAGTCATATGACTAGTGTTACGTTGTTAAGGCCAGGTCTTCTACAGGAACTGAGATTTTGGTCCTCTTTGCTAGTCAGGAGGTAAATGTTGTTGTGATCAATACCACTTTGACATGCTCTGTCTCCACAGGGCCGGAAGCAGAGAAGATGGCCAATCACAGTCTGAAACCTCCACCACCAATGAACTGAAAGAAACCTTTCCTCTCTGCAAGTCAGTGTAGCTTGGACATTTGTTAGAGAAGCAGGAAGTTGGCTAACACTCCCTTCTCACCTGTGCAGTTTTGAGGCAAGATCTTGGTCAGTGGCCTGTGCTGGTCTCCAGCATGAGATTCTACTTCTCAGCATCAGCGGTGCATTGTGGGTACACAGGGCCACAGACCGCTGCACTTTCACTTTATGCTCAGTAAACTATTTGAGAGTAGCTGAAAAGTTCTCTCTCAAGGAGCTGCCTGGGAAACCTGAGTGCTGAGGAGGCCTTTGATAAATGACACCCATGCTCCTGCAGTGTGATATACTAAAATCTTACTGTCCAAGGTGACCATGTCTCTTTAGGATTTAACTCTAAAACTGAGACCACTATAGATATAACCTGAGGTTCATAATTAGGTGCTAAGCAGTCTAGATTGTTTTTAGGATATTTGAGGAAAGAGCACTAGCATATCAGTGCATTCTGATGTCTGTTATAACTGCATATTCATACATGTTCATACACGTTCATGCATATTCATACATGTTCATACACATTCATGCATATTCATACATATTCATGTGTTCATTTCACTTTGTTTGAAATTTATGCTCAAATTTGACCTTTTATCGGGTCTGGTGGCACAAACTTGTAATTGCAGTTGCTGGTGAAGCTCAGGTAGGAGGATTTGAATGTTTAATTCCTGTGTCAGCTAGAGAGAAAGTTTGAGGCTAGCATGGACAGCTTAGGAAGACCTCATTTCAAAATTAAAAACAGAAAAAGAACTCGAGAATGCAGCTCAGAGGAAGAGCACTTGTCTACCAAGGGCTAAGTCCTGTTTCATCCCAGGAAGGAAGGAAGAGAGGGAGAGAGGAAGGGAGGAAAGAGAAGAGGGAGGGAGGGAATAAGGAGAGGAGGGAAGGAGGGAGGGAGGGAGGGAAAGAAAGAAAAAATTGTCTTCCTGTGGAGTATCTCTCTGACACACTATTGCAGCAGGGTTTGGTCAGAATCCATTAAGTGCATGTCATTGTCATAGAAGTTATTGCACTGTGACATGATCCTTGGCTTTCTCTGTCTTTTCTACTGGGACTACACATGTCTTAGGAATTATCAACAACCATGCCATCTTTGTGTAGTAGCTTAGAGTCTGGCTCATGGCGCTAAAGACACTTGAGGTTTGCCAGTAATGAATTAATAAATAAATCATGACAGCATAGAGCCTCTAAGTCTGAGGCAAGACCTTCATCTTGCAGCTTATAACACATTTGTGGTGTGCAAATAATCATGGTGTGGAGTGAGAGGCCAGAAACATCAGCAGAGCCCTCGGGTTGCAAAGTGTTGTGGTTCTTAGAGAGGAAGACCTTGGAGGACAAGTGTTCTCACTTGTCACTGCAGATACACAAAAAGTGTCATTGGGCCCCCAGGAGCAGCTGCTGCTGACAGACACTGCAGTCTGAAGGACCTCTCTGAGTCTACCAGCCTGCCAGAGGGCTCCAAGGACAGACGGGGTTGAGGCGGGAGCATGGCCTTGTTTTTCCCTACACCTTCAGATGAGGTTTGCTGGATGTGCAGTGTATTCTTACAGACAGAGATTGTAGCCCAAGGTCACAAGTGTAAACTTTGCTGGCTGCAGAACTCAGCTTTGACAACTGTTTTCCTGGCTCTCCCCCTTCAAAATTATCCCAAGCCATATCGTGACCAACTTCTGGAGCTGTTTCAATGTCCCCCTTTACTGCTAAGCACACATTTCATTTTGCACTTCCCTGCCCTGGCCAGAGGAGCAGCTGATAAGAACTGGTCTGTTTTCTGCCAGGCTGGGAGCTGTAGAGAGACAGAACATTGCCTCTTACCCAGTGCCAGGCTCTGTGCAGGACAGACAGGCCCTTGCATCGTTTCTTTCTGGTAGCTGTGACGGAGATGCCTTTGGATGTCCTTGCCCACGCTAAGGGTCTGTATTTTGGATGAGGCTTATTTTTACATGACAGTAGAGAGGCAGGGTTCAGCACAGTGTTACCATGTCAAGACAAAGACCGAAAAGTCCCAAGAGCTGCCCCAGCTTCAGAAATCTAAAATCTAATTTTATTTTATTGCCTTCCTGTAAACCTGCCCTTAACTCAGCTTCCTGCTCAAGTAGCATGAGAGAAAATGTTTTTGTTTTTTGCTTTTTGTTTGTTTGGTTTTTTTTTTTTCTGTGCTGGGTAGCCGCTCGAGTTCATTGTCAGCACTTCTGAGACTTCCAGACCATTTGGAGGACTGAAGTACAGCAGTGCATCCAGCTGCTAGCCTGGGATGAAGGATCAGAGGGAGAAGATGCTGAAACCATCATTATAGATTTTCCCAGCAGTGGCTTTCTACAGACTGGAATGGAAATGGTAATTGGTGCCGACGTCTCAGAGGCCATTGGCAAGCAAGGACAGCTCTCTGGCTTCCTATAATAGAGTCTCTTCCTGAACCAAGTAACGACCTTGACGGAGCTTCAAGATGAACTCACGTGGGGAGAAAGCCTAGGAACGCCACCCCTAAATAGCAGCTGATGGCCTCTTAGAAGCAAGCACAGCAGTGAGAGAGAAGGATTTCTCTTTTACAAAGAACCTCTGCCGCTCCGCTCAGGTACACCCAGACCCGTGCTCATCAGGAAGTAAACCTTCTAAATGAACAAATAGGCCAATGGCATTGGTGAATGTTTTCAGCAATGACCCTGTTTCTCAGCACCGGGGAGGGAGGAGAGAGAAGTTTGTCTGTCCTTTCTGGCCGCAGATGGCATTAAAACATACTGCTAAATAATAAATGTCCATTAACTAGTCTTGCAATAATTGCATTTAAACCAATTTTCTGATCATATGGAACCGCATTTTGCATCAAAGTGCAACCGGCTAAAAGCAGCCCACCTGGCAGATGCAAACCAACATCAGAGAGGCTTGTGAGGAGGATTAGCCGTCAGAATGACCTGGGACCCCAGTGTCTCTCACGAACAGCTTTGCTGGCTTATGACAACCATGTTCTCATTCTCCTCATCAGTGAACCAGGAACCAGGCATAAAGTTCTAAAGACTGTTTAAAATGTTTCTCTGTGTGGCAGAAGTAATCTGAGACTCAGTGGCAGAACATTTGGCAGGGACAAAAGTTCTTGGGTTCAATTCCCAGTACTAAAAAGTAAAGGTCAAATGTTCAGCCTTATGCAGAAGATGTTCTACTTTGTGTCTATTGTTGTGATAAATACCCACGACCAAAAGCAGTCTAAGGAGCATAGGGCAAATTTGGCTTATAATCTACAGTCCATCATGAAGAGAAATTCAGAACAGGTGCGATGGGAGAGCCTGCAGGGACTGGACAGAGACCCTGGGGGAAGGAACACTGGTTCACTGGCTTGCTCAGCTTGCTTTCTTATACCAGCAAAGATCATCTGCCCATGGGTGGCACTGTCCACAGTGGACAGGGACCTCTGGTAGCAAACACCAATTAAAAAAAAAAGTGCCTCACAGGCATCCCTACAGGCACATGAGGGAGGCAATCCTTCAACTGATGTTCTCTCTTCACAGATGACTCCAGCTTGTGCTGAGTTAAGAAACCAACCCACATAGAAAGATAGCCTATGTAGGCTCCATCACAAACACAGGGAAAGTATTTTAACTAGCAGGCTGGCATCCAGAGATACAGAAGAGTTCTGCTAATATTTATCATCCTTGTACAACATCACTTTGTCCTTGGTAGCCATTAGCATCTTTGCATATGGGCCTTCCATGTTCATCATGTTCTGAGTTCTTGTGTCCACGGCAAGCTTCCTGCTGCAGTGAGGGTGCTTCAGATGAAGAGCTGGTACAAAGCCCATCTGTCACCCTCACCTCCAAATTTCAAGGAGACAGGGAAAGAGATGCGTTCTCCAAAACAAAGGCTTTAGATTACTAACATTCTTTTTGGGGTGTGTGTTCACATGTGTGCAAGTGTGTGTGTGTGTGAATGCAGTAGAGACCAGAAGACAACCTTGGGTGGCATTCCTCGCATGCCTCTCATCTTGTTTTTTGAGGCAGGGCCTATCACTGAGACCACGCACCGAGGAGCCAGAAGGATCAGCCTGGCTTCACCTCCTCAGTGCTGGGATCAAGTCCTCACACTAGCAAAGCAAGTACTCTATGAACTCTGCCATCTACCCAGACCCTATATTTCTAGTATTCGGTAGAATCCATATGCCTTCAGAAGAAACAGGACAAGATGAAGGGTCTCATAGAAAAACCCATGACGCCATGATACCATATGCAGCCCTATAAAGAATTCAAAGTAAAGAACTTAGGGGAGGTTAGCTAGACAAGAGCACAGCTCTAAATCCATCAGTTGCCTTGGTGACGGATCTGCTGCCGCTGTGCTGCCGTCGACCTGGTCCTCTGCCTTAATGGGCCAGCACGAGGGTGACTGTGCTCTGTGCACCCAGCTTTGCCGTGGAGATGAAGGTACATTATACGCAAAGAGCACAAAAGTTGTGCACAGACGATGCTCTTACTTTGGTGACGATGTTCTTCCCACCTTAGTAAATTATCCTGCACTCCCTCAGAGCGATTAGGAGAGGCTGGAGCAAGCCAGCCCTGTCAGTATCTTTCTTGTTGTATTTTTAGACTGTGTATCACTCCATCTGCACACCTGTATATTGTAGATTTCTATTTCTTAACACTCATTATAATGTAAGAAGGAAGCTTTAACATCAACAGTAAAATAGCATTAGGCTGATAAACAATTTGTTTCTGTGAACGAGCAGATGCCTGACATGAGCTACTTAAGGGAGGAAGATCCAGTCCATCAGGGCAGGGAGAGCATGGCAGCTCCTTCCTAGTCTGCCCAGGACTTTAGCACATGGGACGGCACTGCCCATATTCAGAATGGGTCTTCTCTCTTCAGTTAAATATTTCTACGTATAATCTCACAGACATATGCAGAGGTGGGTTTCCACAGTGGTTCTAAATTCTGTCAGGTTGACATCCAGCATGAGCTATCATGGACAGAAACATAAAGAGTGGGATTTAAGCCGTATGCACATTAGGCCTGGGTTGATGAGGAAATTGAATGCAATTGCCCATCCTTCACACCCCTCCCATTGAGTTAGGTGGTCTCCTGCCACTGGGACAAAATACTCAAGATAATCAGCTTATAAGGAGAAAAGTTTCATTTAGGGAGATTGTACTGGCTGGTTTTGTGTGTCAACTTGACACAGGCAGGAGTTATCACAGAGAAAGGAGCTTCAGTTGGGGAAGTGCCTCCATGAGATCCAGCTGTGGGCATTTTCTCAATTAGTTATCAAGGGTGGAGGCCCCTTGTGGGTGGTGCCATCCCTGGGCTGGTAGTCTTGGGTTCTATAAGAAAGCAGCCTGAGTAAGCCAGGGGAAGCAAGCCAGTAAGGAACATCCCTCCATGGCCTCTGCATCAGCTCCTGCTTCCTGACCTGGTTGAGTTCCAGTCCTGACTTCCTTTGGTGATGAACAGCAGTGTGGAAGTGTACGCTGAATAAAAACCCTTTCCTCCCCAACTTGTTTCTTGGTCATGATGTTTGTATAGTAATAGAAACCCTAAAACAAATGACTGCTATATGACTGGCTACTGCATAATAGGTTGGCCCCATAGCTTTGGACCTGTTGTGAAACTACACATCATGGTTAAAAAAAAAAAAGCATGACAAACCAGAACGGCTTACATCGACATCCTTAGAGCAAAAATGTGGAGAAGAAAAGGCCCAGAGCCCCACAATCCCCTTCAAAGGCATGCCAGATGAGTTAGAACCCCCCCCCCCACACACACACACAAGATCCCTCCTTTTAAAGGCTCTACCTGTTCCCATTGACAATATACTAGGTAGCCAGGTGGTGGTGGCACATACCTTTAATCCCAGCACTTGGGAGGCAGAGGCAGGTGGATTTCTGAGTTCGAGGCCAGCTTGGTCTACAGAGTGAGTTCCAGGACAGTCAGGGCTACACAGAAAAACCCTGTCTCCAAAAAAACAAAAACCAAACAAACAAATTAAAAAAAATGCAAAGACACTATACTAGGGGCCAGTCCTTTAGGAGATGGACATCTGGGAAGCACTTCACTTGAGCCACAGTGCCCTTCAGTCTTCAGTGGCCTACTTTCATTACCCCACCACCACGCTGGATGTCGAGAGAAAGGAAGGAGGGCCCTCACGTGCTCAGATGCATGTCTTCCGGAAATCAGAGAGCCCCATGTGGGTATTAGCGTGCCTCAGGAGTGACTCAGTGATCCTATTCCCTCAGCAGGTCAATGTAGTTTGTTTTTGTGGTCCAGGGGCATGATGTGAGGGAGCTGTTAGTGTACTCTGTCCTCCCCGCGTGAAGAGCAGCCGATCTGCAGTGGTGGTTACTGCACAAGGACTGACCTGTACTTAGAGTCTCCATTTCTCACAGTTTTGTTTTACTCAAGTTCTCACAAGTCTTTGCATTTAACCGGGAGGGTCTTATAGAGAGTTTCCTGGGCCTCTTTGCTATATAGATTTGTGTCAGCATGTTAAAAACTCAGGATGATGATATACATCCCAGGTTAGGAGATGCAAATCTCTTAGGAAGCACAGCCTTCCACGTAGTCAGATCAACAAAAATCCAGACTTAAGAGATGAGCCTCTGCACGTGCCTGTGAGAGTGTTCACTGGCCTGTATTAACTGACATTTAAAGACCTGCCCACTGTGGGCAGCACCATTCCCTAGCCAGGCCTGGCTAAGTGAGAAAGGAGCAGCATAGCAGCCTGCGTTCAGTGCGTTCACCCCTCTCTGTTTCAGATGGACGCGTCTGGAGACCGGCCGCTTTACGTTCCCACTATGGTGGGATGTACCCCGAACTGTGAGTTGGAGCGAACCATTTCTCCCTTAAGTTGCTTTGTCATGGTGTTTTATCACAGTAACAGGAAAGGAAACTAAGACAAGAAGGTATGATCAGGTCTGCTTAAGAGTCAGGACCAGGACAAATCTCCCCAGGGGCATTCGTGGGTGACCATCTGTTAGAGATACTGGGGTGCCTGAAGCACTGAGCACTGCAAGGAGGAGGAATAGTTACGTAACATAGTGACTGGGACTTGTGTATTCTTCTTAAGAATTAACTGCTGCTAACTGCTGTGTGTTTGGTAAAGCTGTTTAAGTAGAAACTGGTGAGTGTATGGAGGCTTTTTAGTGGGGCCAGTTTGAGGAGGGGCTGGGAAAAGGACAAAGGAAATGGAGCTGCTCAGTCTTCCGAACGCCCAGAGGAAGCTGGACACTCTACTGTGGCCCATCTGCCTCCTGAGTGCAGAGGCAACGTGACCGGCCATTCTCCTGATCCCGCTACTGTGCCTCCCTGCCTCTACCGTGGCTTCTTCTCCGTGACAGACAATATATCTCTAAACTGTAAGCTGAAATAACCCTTTCCTCCTCTATATTGCCTTTGTTGGAATTTGTCACAGCAGCAGAAGGAAGGAAGGAATGTTTTTCATCTGAATGTTCATAGAAAGAAAAACGAGAAATATGCTTTTCTATAATGGCTCCAAATATTAGGTGTCAGGATGCCTCTGCTGAAGGAGGCTTTCCTTGAAGGCTGTTACCTGATATAAGACTGTGCAGTGTCAACCCTCTGCAGCACTGCAAAAGCAACGTCATCATCGATTTCAGGTTAATCCGTGTCATTTATTCAGCAACTGCTGTATGTTCTGCATCCTGCCTTACAATCTCAACATAAATTAAAATTTAATGCTTCTTTTATATTAAATATTTATATGATGCAAACTTATTCTCGACAGATCTGTGGCTTAAAAAAAAGGGGATCATTTCCAAAAAAGAAAAAAATGACGATGAGAGATTCTTGAACTATGTCACAATCAAATAAGCAAAAGTCTCTCAGATAACCTTCATGAGCAGGAAGGTGGAAGCTCTTTTTCATAGAACACCCTGGGGTTCTCTGTCCAAAGTTAAAGAAGGAATTACTCTGGAATAATTGAGGTCAAGAGCATGGAGACCTTGTAAAAGCACATAATTTGTGTGCTTCCTTTCCCTGAGCACATCTCGTCAATGTGGGATTTTTTCATATTATTATGCAATGTACAGGCAGAATATATTTAAAGGGCTGGAGAGATGGCTCAGAGATTATGAGTACTTAGTGCTCTTAAAGAGAAACTGGGCTCAGTGTCCGGCACCTACATGCAGCTCACAACCACCTTTGACTCTGACACACACCACACACACACACACACACACACACACACACACACGCACACGCACACGCACACACAAAAACTATTTTTAAAAGGATATATTTAACAATTAATATTTTGAGTTTGACTTTATAATATCATTATCCAAATTAAGAGTTGGAAAAAACAGGGCTGGAGAGATGGCTCAGCAGTTAAGATCACTGATTGCTCTTCTGAAGGTCCTGAGTTCAAATCCCAGCAACTACATGGTGGCTCATAACCATCTGCAAAGCTACAATGTACTCATATACATAAAATACATAAATCTAAAGAAAAAGAGTTGGAAAAAACACACCAAAATATTTTTATTGGTGATTTTTGCATATTTCTGATGTCCTACTTTATTTCTTCACTTATTTAGAAAGAGCCAAGGCACTGTTCATGTGAGGCGGGCACTCTGCTGCTCAGAACAGCCCCAGGCCGACATGTCACAGGTATGGATCGTGTAAAACATCTCATCCTTTCCTTTAAAATATTCCATTTGTGTCATTCTTGCTGTGACAGCTTTATGAAGGGGACAGAGATATCGAGCCATAAATATTAGATCTTTCCCTGAGTCACACCCCATCAGTGATGGTTCACGGCGTCGCTGCTGCTGGTTTGAGCATCTGCTAACGGTACTCAGAGGATGGTTAGACACTGGGAGGAGCTGTGAAGAGGAACATGCCCATGAAGGAAAAGCAACAGTAATTTGGAGGCTGAGAGGCCAGCTGGAGTTTAGAAGCAGCGCAGGGAAGGCTCTGGAGGCAGTGTGCATGAATGAGAGGGAGAGAAGGAACTTTTCCTCCTGCCTTGTAGTGAATGGTCTCCTTTGTTGCGTCCAGGAGTCATCTTTTGAAGTCGGTGCTCTTTTTGGAAGTGTTTCTGTAACAAGGTGAGACTTCCTGCGGCCACTCAGGGCGTTGCCTGTCTCGGCAACTCCCTTTATAGTTTTTTGCTAACTCTGGCAGCTCTTTGAATTTCTACAATAGGAAATCCACTCCTGGGGCACCAGTAGGCAGGGTAGATTCTGAGTTTCCTGGTGGAGACACACAGACAATCGCTCCACACAGTGGATCACTTCTATGTTCCTTCACGTTCATTTCTTCCTTCTCCCCTGGGTTCAGCTTCCGGTCCTCCATGATCGATCTCCAGGATCTGACTATCCTTGAGCCCACTCTCCCCCTAGACATCCATGTGGACTGTATATTGGCCACTTTTCTCTCCACGACCAAATCTCAAAACAGAAGCAATATGAGAAGGGAAATTTATTTTGACTCAGAGTTTCACAGAGTTGAGTCTGCCATAAACAGTTTGGTCACAGACAGAGAGAAAGCAGGAAAATAAGAAGGCCAGCACTTGGCCTCGGTCTCCCTGGTGATCTTAAGCCCCGTCAAGTTGATGGTGACAATTATGCATCTCCAGAGTATGTAGGAGTGCTTTTCACTAGCGCATAAAATTCAAGAAGGAAAATCAATCATATTTCAATTATTTATGATTACAGTTGTATAGTCCATTTTTCTGGCATCAATATGAACCAAATCCCCATTGTATCTCTGGACTGCCTGTCTGTGCCGTGTCAGTATATTCTAATTTTAAAGGGGCTCTCCTGTTGTAAAAGTTTGGGCAATTTTGTGGTAAGATGTATGGCAGAGAGCATCATCCCCAAACCCAAGTCAACCCAGGAAGAGTCAGGCAAAGCTTAGATCGTGGGGTCAGTTCCTACCTAGAGAGACTGAGAATTCATTCAGTGTTTGTTGTGCTCCTGCCCTGAGGCATACACAGCTCAGGAAACTGGGATTGAAGATAAAACAAGACAGGTGAGGCCCCCTCCCTCCAGAAATCTGTGGTGTGATGGGGAGACAGCCACCATGCAAGCTCAAACAGGATGTCCTGTGTGGCGGGTGCATTGCGGGTGAAGTGAGATAATACTGGAGACTAAAGATAGCGTGTGGGTGGGGAACAGAGGTCTTCAGAGTAGAGGTAACAGCAAGTTTGGAAACACAAGGCACTAAAGGAAACAGGCAGTGGGTGGGGTCAGGAGAGCTTAGGCCCGATATGCTCCCATATGCCTGGCATCTTAGCATTTAGGAGGAGGAAGAGGAGGAGGAAGAGGAGGGAGGCTGCTGTCTTGGGCCACACAGAGAGACCCTGTCTCAAAAACTGGAAGATGAAGGAATAGAGGAAGGAAACAGGGAGGAGAAGGAAAACCTCATCTGGGGCTGGGACAACAAACGGAGAGTGTCAGGGCAGGAATGGCCCCAGAGGGGGCTAGACAAGAAACACCGATGTATGAATCCACATCTTTTTTTTGTTGTTTGACACAGGATCTCTCTACATAGCTCTGACTGTCTTAGAATCACTATGTAGACCTTGCTGTGTAGCTGAGACTGGCCTGGAACTCACAGAGATCTGCCTGCCTCTGTCTCTTGAGTGCTGCAATTAAAGGCATGTGACATCCTCAGGTTTTTAAACCCTTTGTAATGAATTCAGCCTGTCTCTTGTTTCCTCCTGCTCAGCTGAGCCTGAGCCTCAGTTCATGCTTGCGTGCTGACCACACCCCTGTCTTGCTGACCACACCCCTGTCTTGCTGACCACACCCCTGTCTTGCTAGAGATCCAGCAAGCTGCCTTTGCTAAGCCACCAATCAGGGAAAGTGAACTAAATACAATTTTTGTTGATACAAATAACCTTTACTAACCTTCAAGACATTATAATATTCTGGCTTTTACAAGCAGGGGTTTATGTCCTTTTCCTTTATCTGATGTAGTTCAGAGACAATGGCAAAAAACGCATTAATTTTTAATTAATTAACTAATTAATTAATTAGCTGAGGAGAAATATCCAAACACTAGAGTTACATACATAAGAAAGCACCACTCTAAAGGTCACAAGGTCATGGATGTGCTAAAACACCGAATGTGTTCACGGTTCTGACAGACATAAATGTATCATTGCAACCCAGGCCTGGAGGCAAGAGTAGAAATGTCAAGGGACTGACCAGCTCACCTACAAGGCAGCAATGAGTTCCAGAAGACGTTTATATTTGTTCTTTTCCTCTTTGCACCTTTTGCCTGATTGCTGCCATTCACCCAGGCTTTCTAAGCTGTGTTTCCAGTATCACACCAAGGCAGTAACCAGCTGAGAAGACTGTACAGAAGTGCTCTAGTGGTAGAAGGCCTGGGTTGGCAGGAAATGAACTTACTTGGTGACATAGTGTTCTGTGTTCAAGCCCTGTCCTACTGCCTCGCCTTTCCCTGACCTGTTGGCCCATCTGGCCACAGAGGTCTTCTCCCATCAGCAGGCAACAAAACATTCTAGATACCCCAGCATGCCCCACTCCCAAATGCAGGAATGGTCAGTAAACAGATGACTAATTAGGAAAGATCCACGGGGGACGTGTGGCCAGAGAGGTGGCTCACTGGTGAAGAGCCCTTGCCGTTCTTGCAGAGGACACAGGTTCCGTTCCCAGCACCCCCCCCCCCCCCGGACAACTCACTGTAGCTGTCTGTAGCTACAGTTCCAGGGGATTTGATGCTCTCTTATGGTCTCCATGGGCACTGCACTCAACTAGTACACATCCAGACATTGAGGCAAACAACTTACACACGTGAAACAAACTTTTCTTTTATTTAACAGAAAAGACCCACGGAATGACAAGAGACAAAGACCAAGGGACCTGCATCCATGGAGAGGGAGAGCAGTCACAGAGAGCAGAGCACATGCACCATAACAGAAGGTGTCCCATTTCAGCCAAAGTGTGTATCATGATTGCTGACTGATGTTGGTGTGTGCGTGCGTGTGTGTGTGTGTGTGTGTGTGTGTGCAAACTTGAAATCCTAGTGGAAGCTGGAAGTTGACACTAAACACTTGGAAGCATTGTGAAGTAGAATTGCTTGTTGCATGTTTCTTTCCATGCTGTAGTCGGCTCCCAGGAACCTCCGCTGAGAACAGCTGATGTCTGAGCACGGACTAGCTATGTGTGTGTTGTAGATTATCAGTAGTAGATACCTTTCTTACTTATTTGTTTCTGTGTGCATTGGGATCCCAGATATTAATGACAAGATCACTTTAATACGCAAAGCATCCAAGCACTGTCTGAAAAGTTGAATAGAGTGCAATAGAAAGGCTGAGTATCACAGAAGGGGTGGGGCCATGCTTGTCATTCAAAATTCGGTCCTAACACAAAGGGGGTGGGGCCATGCTTGTCCCAGCATAGAGGGGGCAGGGCCATGCTTGTCCTTCAAAACTCCATTCCTAACACTCAACCCAAGACTTTACCTGTGAATAAATGTCATGAAGCATGTGACAACTAATGTGCATATTTTCGGGTGCTTCCTGGGCTCTGATGGCATGAAAATAGGACAGATCAGATCATCAGACAGGTCTGGAGTGAGGAACACACAGCTGACTTTGGGGTCTAGGTTAGAGTGCCACCATTTTGGCTGATGTGATTTTTCTCAGTGGCACTCAACTGTTCTGTTAGACAAAGAACCATTGGGTGATTTTTAAAAAGTAAGTTTCTGAAGACAAAATATGTAGAGCAGTAGGAACGCAAAGATAATGGATAACGATTGAAATGATTTGTCTTCGATTTTGTGGACAGGGAAGGATTAAAAAAAAAAGAAAGAAAAAAAAAAACCTCAAAGGGAATAAAGGAGAGTGTTCAAGAGGCCAGCGGTCTCCATGGTATCTAAGGACAAGAGGAGGAGGTAACAACGAGAAGCAGGACCAGTGTTGGTGTATATAAAGAGAAGATGATGCTGTCTCAGTTACAGAGGGGGAGCTGCGCTGGGTAATTCCAAATTCCAGTGGGACTGCTGAGGTAGAGCCGGGGGTGGGGTGGGGGGTGGGGAGTATCAAAGCCATCCACTGTGCTTTGGTGCCGAGGGTGTCATCGTTGCCGTGTTGGAACCGGGCTGGTGGGCCGGTAGCAGGAACAGCATGACAGGAGGGTGAGACCCAAAAGGATGCTCCTCTGATGCTGAGTCTTACACAGGATTCCCCCAGAAATCAGAGGCTGAGTCACCGAGTCATTGGTTTACACTCACTTAGCTGATTCTTGGAACAAGATCCCAGGGACTAAAGAGTGGGAGAATGGTGAGGGAGTGGCAGAGAGAGAGAGAGAGAGAGAGAGAGAGAGAGAGAGAGAGAGAGAAATGCAAGATACAGACTTGAGTAGTTATCACTAAGAGTAAATAAGATCTCTGTCCTGACTTCAGAAATGTCCAAGAAGCCACATGGACTGAGTCTCAGAATTAACTCACTTTCTTCCTCTATTGGTGTTGCTTTGTAGGGGTGGAAACCCCCTGTCAGCAGTGTCGTCGGGCAAGTTTCTTCAAGCCTATTCCTCTGAGGCTCTTGGAAGCTCCCCATCGAACTTGAGGTGCGTACAGCTAAGGCAACAGGCTGCCAGGTTTCCACCTGCCTGGAGCTGTTTGTCATAGCAGTGCTTGGAGAAAAACTGTGGGCAGAGAGAATTAAGGAAGGGCAGGAGTCACTGTTAGGAAAGAACAGGTAGGAGAGAACAGAAATGCAATGCAGGTGAAACGTAAGGCTACTCCAGTTGGGTGGGTGGCATTAGTGACCAAGTGTGTGTGACCCAGCTGTGACCCAGAACTTGGAGAAAATGTGAAGGAAAATCATTGGGCAAGTGAGCTCTAAGAATAGACTCCAAAGAAGAGGTTTAGATGGGATGATGGTTCCTGCCCATCTCAGACCAAGCAGGTTCAACCAGATCCGGGAACCAGACCACAGCAAGGCTGTCCACGGAGTCAACCTGCGGCCCAAGCAATGATATGGACATATCAAGAGAAACAGTATCTGTGCTCAAAGAAGTCTATCTGGGCACAAAATTGTCATGTGTGTGCATACACTTGAGGTTTTTCTAGGGTGACTCCAGAACTGTGACTTTCAACCTGAGGGTTGCCACCTGTATTAGTCAGGGTTTTCTAGAGCCACAGAATGTATAGGTAGTCTCTTTATATAGTTTGGGAATTTGTTCATGATTTACAGTCTATAGTTCAACTCCCCAACAATGGTCAGCAGCAGCTGTGGGTAGAAGTCCAAGGATCTAGCAGTTGCTCAGTCCCGCAAGGCAAGCAGGCAAAGAAGAATGAGTGAGTCTTCCTTCTTCCAATGTCCTTATGTAGGTCTCCAGCAGAGGGTGTGGTGGAGATTAAAGGCATGTGCCACCACGCCTTTAATCCCATATGACCTTGAACTCAGAGATCTCCCTGTCTTAATCTTCTGAAATTCATAGCCACTATGCTTCAAGATCTCCATGCCAAGATCCAGGTCAGAAACTTGCATCTCTGAGTCTCCAGATTAGGATCATAGGTGAGCCTTCCAATTCTGGATTGCAGTTCATTCCAGATATAGTCAAGTCGACAACCAGGAATAGCGACTACAACACCCCCACATGGGTCAAATACCAGTTATCTTGTATATCAGATATTTACATTACAATTCATAACAGCAGCAAACCTACAGTTATAAAGCAGCAACAAAATAATTTTATGATTGGGAGTCACCACAGTATGAGGAGCTGTATTAAAGGGTCAGTGCATTAGGAAGGTTGAGAGTCACAGGTCTAGACGGGGAAAGAAAAGCAGCATAAAATGATATTTATCAGATCCATGTGCCAGTTTTATTCATTGAGGTAAATTAATAAATTAGCATTCCAACTCCTCTATGGGGAGGCTGTTTGGCTAGTTAAGCCCCACAAGGCTTAATCACTCTGGGCTTCATAATAAATCAAATCTATAGCACTTCAATGCCTGGGACCCAAGCTCAACCCAGTGCCTGCCCGCGACCACAACAGTGAGCAGGTACCCTGAGAGGTTGGCCTTAGCTCTTCGCCAATACTTTAAACCTCATCTTCTGGTTACAGCATTCCGAGTCTGTGATGTGTCATGATGCAGAAATGAGAGAATGCTGGGTGACACTTGTCCTGTTAACTGCAGGATAAGCCGTTCTTACGCTCAAGCCAACCTTTGTATTTATTGGCTTGGTTTCTCATATCAGGACCCTACCGTGCCTTACACGGCCCTCCTACCTCAGGGTCTTTCACAGACTTCAGTCCAGATGGCAGCTGCACTGGACTCGTCTGAAGGTTTGACTAGTCCAGGATTTCTTTCTGCTTTCACAGAGTGGTTGTAAATATTTACATTTGTGTGGATTGCCTCTTATGAGCCTTTCCTGAGGAGTCCTTTTCTATCACTCCAGATAGGGTAATATCAGACCAAAGAAATGATGAAATCCAAGGCCAGCTTGGAGTTTACTCCATGAAGCTTGACTGAGGGTTGCATACAGGAACACGATTGGCTCAGGCAGCTGCAACACTGAGGAAGGAGTCATGAAATCCATATCACTGTTCCCTGAACACTTCCAGGCAGGAACTTCTCTGTAAGTTCAAGGCCAACCTGGCCCTACAGAATGAATTCTAGACCAGGGGCTATATAATGAGAAAAAAAAAGGGGGCTTTAGACAAATTCCTTCCAAGGCTATCGTATTCCAGGGAGGTCTTCAGATTTCTCCAGCCTCATGTCTCATAGGTAAGAACTTGGACACATGACCATGGAGAGCTAAGTGGAGACTGGGGCTGGGAAATGAAATATTTTGTCAGACATCCATGAATCTTGTCAAAACTCAGGATCAGGGTCTCTCATGAACAAAGAGGAGTGACTAGAAAGGAGGTGGTGATAGGGGGGCTCCTGTGCAGTGGCCAGGAATGGGTGGAAAGTTTAAGTTGTTTTTTTCAGGTCATCCCAGAGTTCCATAGTTATAATCAGCAACCTGGCAAGGTACAGTCATGCATGCAGTAGTGGCACAGATGTTATGGGAATAACCAACGACTTTCTGATTGTATTAAAGGATCTCTTCCCATAAAGAGGCTTGTGCCTATTACTGTCAATCTTGCCAACAAACAAACACATGGCTAAGGGTGTGATAGGTCCTAGGGGAGAAACTGCTACTCTTCATTATTTTTATGACTGTGATGATTCTCTAGAATATTGTTATATACAAGAAGACTGGGTGGGTAACAATTTTCTGCTTGATTAAAATATTACTTTGAGCAATCAATTAAATTGATTGGATTTAATCAATTAAAATATTAATGAAGCCGGGCGGTGGTGGTGCACGCCTGTAATCCCAGCACTCTGGGAGGCAGAGGCAGGCGGATCTCTGACTTCGAGGCCAGCTTGGTCTACAGAGCGAGTTCCAGGACAGCCAGGGCTACACAGAGAAACCCTGTCTCGAAAAAAACAAATCCAAAAAACCAAACCAAAAAAAAAATATTAATGAGTTACACAAGTGTGGTGTAACTTGTCTATAATTTTAACAGTTGAGAGGTAAAGGCATTAAGAGCAGGAATCCAAGCAAGGTCAACCTCAGCTATGTAATGAGTTCAAGGCCATCCTTGGCTAGGTGAGGGCCTGTCCTAACACACACACACACACACACACACACACACACACACACACACACACATACACACATTCACCCACACATACTTATATATCATATATCAAAAACATATATTTATATATATGATATAACAGATATATATGTTCTAGTCCTCATTTGAGGGTCCACTCCAGTGTAGTATTTACTTCCCAAACTGGAAAAAAAATTTAAATGTAACTGTTATTAAATACTTTTTTTTCAAGACAGGGTTTTTCTGTGTAGCCCTGACTGCCTTGGAACTCGATTTGTAGACCAGGCTGGCTTTGAACTCAGAGATCTACCTGCCTCAGCCTCTCAAGTGTTGGAATTAAAGTCACGACCAGCCTAAATACTTAATTATTGAAAACAAAACTTCTAAAATAGATTATTGGATAATTGCTAAGATAAAGGAACTTTTCATTATTATCCATTTAATCTCCAGTACATTTATTTTAGGAGATTACATTATTAAAAATTCTATATTCTCTTGCTGACATCAAACAGAGTCCTGATAGATTATATTGGAAAGGCATGTACTGATTAGGTTTCAATTATCATGTGTCTGTGTCTGAAGGGCATTTCCAGCCAGTGGCAGTGGGCAAAACCCAGCCAACAGGAAGAGTCTGGAAGAGTGCCCAGCATTTTTGAGTGTTTCTAACGAATGTTCAGTCTTTCTGTCATACTCTTACTTAGCAGTGTGTAGCCTTTTCTGTTTGAAGAAAAAAGTCAAGCTTAAGAAAGATTTTTAATTTAAAAAGCCTTCCTATGTTGTGGTGGTCCTCAACTGGTGGGTCGTGACCCCTTTGAGAGTCAAATGACCCGCTCCCTGGGGTTGCCTAAGACCATTTGCTTTTCATTTGTTTACATTACAATTCATAACAGTAGCAAAATTACAGTTAAGAAGTAAAATAATTTTATGGCAGTGGTGTGGTGTCACCACAACATGAGGAACTCAATTAGAGGGTCAAAGCATTAGGAAAGATGAAAACCACTGCTATGTTGTGTTATCTGAAGGCACCAATTTAGGTAACACTATCCCTAAGAATTCTCAGTGATTTTTCTCCATGTTGAATTCTGTTAGCAGACATGCTGGCCAAATAGGATTGTTGGAAATTTGGGGTAGCTCTTTTTGCTGAACTTTCCACACCTGCTAAGCCTGTTTTCTTCAAACAATTCTAATCTGGTAATATTTTGCAAGAAGCATAAAATATTCAAATACATCTACAGTCTTTCACCTAAGTATTGATGATTTATTTATAACCATACTTCAGATCTCTTGTTGTTGTTGTTTTCTTTTGATGCAACACACAGCTATGCTACATTTTCATTGATTCTGCTGTGAATACGACATTAACTTCAGGGAACAGCATTGAGAGCTCTCAAATACTCTGACAGTTGCTTTGAGGTTGTCCCTGCATTTGTAGACTCTGAAATGGACATTTGATCTTCACAAAGTTAAGAACAAGTCTCCTCCTAACGACTGACACATGTTGAAATGAAACTTAAAACCAGTAGAATAACAGTAACTGTCCTTCCTGGAGCACTGCCTGTGTGTCTGGTGTTATCCTAAGCATTGTGTGTAGTTACATCATTTCACTTTCACTACAACTCTGTGAAGTACATAGTAATACTGTATCTTTAAAATACAGATCAGGAGATACATAGCATGTTTCAATAAACTAGATAACAAGACTGACATGCTTGAGGACTCTTGGCTCTCTGGTGGACTGAAGAAGCTTAGATTTCCAAAGCCAGTGTTCCTGTGTCCGATCAATGATTTATTACCTGCTATAGTACCAAGATCAAGGCAAATTTTTCTTATATTCATGATTAATAGCCATACTACCATGAGAGTTTAAAACAAGAGGCAAGTTTGGGGGGGGGGGGTCTATTTTAAGTTTAGTGGTTAGGATTCATTCTTTCTGATAAAATCTATTTTCTGAGTTTGTAGTATATATTGGTAAGCGTGGCACCAAAATGCCAGAATCTCAAGATTAAAAGACAAATCAGAGATGATAACTGAGAAGAATCTTTAGACAGAAAATGGAAAGACTTGTTCATTTTTAAAAGATAAGTAGGGAAGGTACAGGCGAGGGAGAGGGAGGGCAAGAAGAGACTTCAAGTTCAGGGCGAGCTTGGCAACTTGGTGTCATAAGAGCTGGAAGGGAAGGTGGGGTGTGGGCACTTGTGGAGGCGGCTGCGCTGTAAAGTACAATGGGGAGAACCTCATAGGTCAGCACCACAGATGATAATGACCATCAACACCAGCAGCTGCGATGAAGCCATTTCCAAGGTTCAAGAACTATTCTGGTTATAGCAGGGAAGGAGAGACAGATTGGCACACCTCCAGTAAAGCCCTGGAACTATCTAGGTGATGAGGTGAGTTGTCCCTGACTCATAGAGCGGCCATGGGATGAACACAGGATACACACGGGCTGTGGGTGGGCGGTGGGATCGAGCGTCAGAGAAGGAGGGTGAAGGCTGTGACGACTTCCTGTGTGTGGCTTCTGTCCCTAGTGGTAATAACAGTTCATGCACTGGGAACCAAGCAACAGGATCGAGTTTGGTAAGAGGAGTATCCGAGTCCAGATGCATACATGTTGGATGTAAGGAGACATCCCCTGGAGACCCGGCCAGATGGGAGAGAGGCCCCCTCCCCTCAGGCTGCTCTGTTTCACCTTGGCCTGTGGAGGTGGGAGGCAGGGAGCTCGGGAAAGAAGGGTCTCCGCTCTATTCCGTGTCTCTCTTTGTCCCCAAGGCCACTAAAACAGACTGCTTTTGCTCTAAGTTTTAGAGTCTCTGAAGCCTAGATTTTCTGTATCCGGACTCTTTCTAATCCACTTTGTTTCATGGCATTTTTTAGTCACACAGCAGAACACACCACACACCATGTTCTCTACTGTCCCATTTCTACAAGTTTCATGTGTAAAGCCCCTCCCAGAGCACCCAGTCTCTAGAGCTTCTGCAGCAAAACATGAATTATATGTCTGCCAAAGGGTGAGAAGATGGAAGATGGCCACACGCCTGGTCTCCATCTTGAGATCCCCTCAATTCTACGTAGAAGGAGAAATGGCTGGGTTTGTTTGTTCTGTGAAAGTGTCTCACTATGTAGCCCTGGATAGCCTGGAACTTGCTGTGTAGACCAGGATATCCTCAAACTCACAGAGATACACTTTTCTCTGCTTTCCAAACGTTGGGATAAAGATGCCTGGCAGGTTTTCTTTTCCTTCTTAAAGATTTATTTATTTTTTATTTGTATGTATGAGTGTTTTACCTGTATGTGTAGCTCATGTGTCTGGTGTCCAGAAGGGATAAAGAGGTAGATGTTGGATCTCCCAGAACTGGAGTTGCAGACGACTGTAAGCTGCCCCATGGGTGCTGGGAACAGGAGCTGTGACCTCTGTAAGAGCAAGTGTTCTTCACAGCAGAGCTGTCTCCTGAGTCCCAAGAAATGGTATTTAATTCTTTAGTTAGTTAGTGGGATGGTGGTGGTACTAGTTGTGGTCTGTGTTTGTGTGTGTGTGTGTGTATGTATGTATGTATGTGTGTGTACTTGTGTGTGTGCTTGTGTATGTATGTGTGTATTTGTGTGTGTGTGTTTGTGTATATGTTTGTGTGTATCTTCATGTGTTTGTATATGTATGTGTTTGTATGTTTGTATATATGTTTGTGTGTGTATTTGTGTATGTGTGTATGTATGTGTGTGTTTGTATGTTTGTGTATATGTGTGTTTGTGTATGTATTTGTGTATGTGTGAGTGTTTGTGTGTGTGTTTGTGTGTATGCTTGTGTGTTCATGTGTGTGTGTGTGTTCATGTGTTTGTATGTATCTGTGTATGTTTGTGTGTATGTGTGTATGTGTGTGTTTGTGTGTGTATGTGTGTTTGTATGTGTCTGTGTATGTTTGTGTGTGTGTTTGGGTGTTTGTATGTGTTTGTATATTTGTGTGTGTATGCGTGTTTCTGTGTATGTTCTTGTGTTTGTATGTGTCTGTGTATGTTTGTGTGTGTGTTTGGGTGTTTGTATGTGTATGTGTTTGTATGTTTATGTGTGTGTGTGTGTGTGTGTGTGTGTGTGTGTGTGTGTGTGTGTGTGATGTGCGTGTGAAGGCCAAAGGGCAGTCATTCCTCAGGCATCAGCTACCTTTTCTATCTTTACTTCTCTGACACAGGCTCTCTCACTGGCCTGGAGTTCTGGCCAGCGAGCCCCTGGAATCCACCTGGCCTCTGCAGCACGGGCCGGTGAGCAGACACCAGGCTCCGCTCCTTTTTAAATGGCTTCTGGGAACCAAGCTTACATCCTCATGCTTTAAAAAAAAGAGTTATCTCCCCAGCCTACAAGTGGGATTTTGTATCTTTTCCCTTAGCTTTCTTATAAAAGTTTTCCCTGTGTGACATAGCAAAACTTTTGAAAGTTGACGAATTTACCATCTCCTTTCAGTTCCCTCGGGCTGTGACTGAGACGGTCTCTCTAGATAATGAACTGAACGTCTTTCTGTTCTGTGTCCTATCTCCGTGGTCACCTGGAAGTCACATGTCCATGTGAACCTGGTGACAGTAGGCATTTGTGTCACAGAGTGAAAAGACAGGTGTGGCAGGCTGTAACCAGCCAAAGGAAGCTGTGTCCTCATGGCCACTGACATCACCACCCGTTAACAGAAACCAACGCAATAAGAGAATAACTAGAAACCTGAGACACTTGAACCCTGCCACTGAGAGAAGGCAGAACAATGGAGAGGTGCCTGGGAGGAAAGGTGTCACCGGGAACAACAGGACTCAGTGGCTCTGGCATAATTAAAACTGGGCCTTGAGGCAGGCACGTCCCAGGATCTCAGTGCTGCTGGCGCCTGGGGTTTTATTCACATGATGCCTGTCAGGTGACACCCTCGCCTGATATCAGCTGACACTACAGAAACTCAGTTCCTCTGATCTAGCAATCACCATCATGGCTGTTAAAAATTAGCCAGCACGTTGACAGTGCATTTTTACACACCTCCCAACACAGCCGTCATTGGGAGCCTCTCCTTGCTGCTGGCTGTACCCTGCCTGGTAATTTTGTATTGATTCCCAGAAGAATGTCAACACTGTTCTAAACTGGACAAATATCAGAGAAAGGCCTCCTTGGGGGGACATGTTACCGTACAGTCAGTGTCCTGTGGTGTTGCGATAGCTCTGAGGAAGGAGAAACCAAACCAACCAACCAACCAAACAAACAAACAAACAATAAGCCTTCCCAAATTGGGAAACTTCACCTTTGCTATGACAGGAGTTACTGTTTTGTTTTGTTAGATATTTGAACTCACTGGACCATCCCTGTCTTTGAACTTGCAGTCAGTGATCCTCCTGCCTCCGCCTCCCTCATGCCAGGGTCCGAGGTGTGTGTACTGCTAGGCCTGGTATAATGCTGCTTTTCTAATGAAATTTGTCAATTTATTAGAACGTATATCAGGATCTTAATACACACAGGATCTGTGGGATGGGTTAACGTGGGGACCCGGCACATGTTCCAAAGAATTTCTCAGGAACCAATGACGTGCGCTCTTGGTGGCCTACCACTGGGCCAAAGACAGTTAGCCAAGATGGCTGCCATGGTCTGTTTTCCTTCCTAATCATGGAGTTTCCGCTTTACAGAACTCACCATGTGATTATTCTGATGTATTTAAGCTAAGATGGAAAGGTCCTTCCTGCCCTGGCTTGAACATCTCGTTTCAAGAGACAACAGCCCCCCCCCATTCGCCCTCCCCCTCTCTCCCCCTAATCCCACTAAATTCCCATTAGGAGGCCCTGGAGCAGAGACAATGTTACTTTCCACTGTGTCGGATGCAGAATTGCAACACCAGCTCACTCGCCCTTTAAAAATATCTCTTTTCGTTTATTTACTCTCTCATTCCATCATGTCGGCCAACAGCCTTATTCGCAACTTCCTGTAAAATCTCGCCCTGCGTATTCCAGAGAACAGATGACAAAAATAGTTTCCTGGGGAAGCTTGCAATCTATTAAAAGCACAAAACAAACATAAAACCATATTAAGATGAAAAACAAACAAACAAACAGAATAAAAGAAACTACTTTGGATTCTACCCAGTCAGCCACTCATCACGTTTTGTCCCAAGGTCTGGACCACAAAGAGGTTGAAGTAAACAGTCTTCCAAACTGCTCCTCGCTATTCTCAGGTTTTTGAAATCTGCTATTCTGTGAGTGGCAGAAGTGTCTGCGTTCTCTGTGGTGTCAAATGAATTATCCCCTAGAAGACTGCTCCAAAGCTGGCCTGGAGTCCTTGAGCATTTAAAGTATCAGCCAGCCACCATCAGCCTTCCTCCGTGAGGTCACCATGTTCTTCTCTGACTGAAGGTTTCCTCCTTGCAGTGTAGGGTTAGCGTGGGTAGCACATGGACCCCACCCCGTAGCCGATACGCTTGCCTGTCTACCTAACTCTGCTTTCCCAGATCCTGCTTGCTTTGATTTTTGCTTTGTTTTCTTCTAGTCATTCATTCAACAAATATCAGGTGCATGTTCTGACCACACAAGGTCTTTAGAGCCAGTTAGAGAGGACGATGGCAGAGGAAGCCCTTCCTTGTAGAACCCACATCTATCTGACCTTTGAACCCTACCCCAAATCCATCTCTCTAATGGGAAGAAAAAATATACATAAGAAATGCCTAGAAGCTCCTGGCCAGAGCGCCCTGCAGCACCTGTGAATTGGACTGTCTCCTTTCTTTTTTCCTTCTCTCTCCTCTTCTAGTCTCTCTTCTCCTTTTCCCTGTCCCTTTCTCCCTCGACCCCTCCTTCGACACTGCCCTCTTTTCTCATCCCCCCCCTCCCCCACAGTGGCCTTCTCATCTCTTTGTGGTCAGCTAACCTCTTCTCCTTCCAGGTTGTTTGGTCTTGGCGGGGCGGGCGTCCATCAGCTCACCGCTGTTCCTGAAATGTCCTGTGCGGTCCATTGCTATTGCATAATGACAGACTGAGAGAACTGGCTCACCTGCGTGCCCGTCATTCACAGTCAGGAACATGTTTACTCGGTATGCTCTTCAGGCAATATGCCTGCCATGTGTCACAGTTAAAAATGGGAGGCCCCAGAGCAGATAGATGGCTGCAGGGTGAATCCAGCGGGGGAAGTGAGAGCAGAGTTTCTCAACTCCTAGAGGAGCAGTTTTACAAAAACTGAATGATGGGGAGCATTTTTCCAGGCCCCCTCTGTTTGTTCTCTGTTGCCAGGGACAGAGATGATGCTGACAGGTAGAGCCAGCTTTCCTTGGAAACATCAGTGTGTGTGTGTGTGTGTGTGTGTGTGTGTGTGTGTGTGGTGGGTGGGGGTATGGTGGGTGGGGATGGGGGTGGGGGAGGGTGTTCTGTTATCTGTCCCTCTGCTTCCCCTCCCCCAGGAGCCCCACCCCAGCAGCTTGTATGCTCATTGTCCTTTGTCTGGGCCTGAGCTCTGGAACCCATAAGGCTGCTGTGGAAACATATGGGTTATCCTCCCCCCTCCAGCCTCCTCTAACTCCAGAATCCCCTACAGCGGGGCAGGGTGGGAGGGGTTATGGATGGGGGAGGGGGGGCGGGGAGAGGAGAGAAGGCAACACAGGCTCAAGCCAGGACCGTGGGGATGTTTATCCAGAACTGCTGCAGCCCAGCCTCCACCACAGTCTCAGTGAAAGGTCAGGCCCAGTTTTCTTTAAGAAAGGAGACTTCGAATTGCTGTTCCCAGCCACGGAGAATTCCAGAGGAAAGCTCCAATGGAAACTGCTGTGACCAACACACTGAGCTATAAATAACAGCTCAAAGTCATCCAGCATGTCACGGCCTGCTCACTCATGGCCCATCTCTCTGGATCCCTGTGTCCCCACGCCCTGCCCCCCAGCATAGAGTCTCAAGCCCCTAGCTGATGATCAAGTTCCCCTCTTGCTCCTGAAGGCCCAAGCAAAGGTACTGTGGGTGAGGCTCCTGCCTCCCAAAGTCACACTTCAGCATGCTACAGAGAGATGAAAGCAAGCTAGAATCCTGGCCAGACAGCTGTCAGTCAAAGGGCCCTCAGCCAATGTTTTTCTCCCCCATGCTGACTTCTTCCCTGGCTGTCTCACAGGTGAAGATCTGAGAAATGCAGGAACGCCCACAGGTGGGCGGAGCTAACAGCAGAGTCCTCCCACAAACTGGCTGTCACCAGCACTTTGGCATCAGGAGGCACTAACTTCATCCGTGCAGTGTAACTGTGTATCATCTCCAACTGTCCAACAAGGAAATTACATGCCAAAGATGCCAAGGATTTGCCTCAGGTTACACACACACCATAATCTGGCCAGGGGTCCTAACCCAGGAATCTTGTGACTCCAAAGGCTAACAGATAAAATAGTTGAAGGCCATAATTTGGGCAGGGATCCTAACCCGGGAATCGTGGGACTCCAAAAGCTATCAGATAAAATAGTTGAAGTGGTCTTTAAAGCTGAATATGTATATTTATAAATTCATTTAATCAATCAATAATTATTTTGTTCTGTTTTTTGACACAGGGTTTTTCTATGTGGTCCTGGCTATCCTAGAACTTGCTCTGTAGACCTAGAAGTCAGAGATCTACCACCTCTGCCTGAGTGCTGAGATTAAAGGTGTCACTCCATCGCGCCCAGCCCAACGGGATTGTTTCAGTATCTTTGTGTCAAAGTTTATGATACTTCAATTAAAATTTCTTGGCATCATTATGTTTAGACCCTGATGGAAGAGAGAGAGAAAAGCTATTTCAGGTTTTTTTGTTTTAAATCATGTGTGTGTGTGTGTGTGTGTGTGTGCCACAGCATGCGGGTGGAGGTCACCTTTCAGGAATCAGTCTCTCGTCCTCCCAGAATGAGTCCCAAGACTTGAACTCCGGCCTTCAGTCTTGGCAGAAAGCCCCCTTGCACACTGAGCTACCCCAGCAGCTTAAGAGTTTTTGTTGTGCTTTAAACCCCACACTGTGGAAAGGGCTTCACAGAGACTGCGAACGCCACGATGCTGTTGGCTCCATGGCGGTGATGAAAGTCAGGCAATTCAGCCACCAAGAGATCCTATTAGCAGAGAAGTGGACATCCATTCCAACAGTGGATGCTCACAGCTGCTGGGCGCCTGTGGCATCAGCACTATGCGGGTGATCCTGAAGCCCTAGAGAGATTGCATGACTGTCCATTGATCTCTCTCTCTCTCTCTCTCTCTCTCTCTCTCTCTCTCTCTCTCTCTCACACACACACACACACATACACACACGAACACGCACGCACACGTACACGCACACGCGCACACACACACACACACCAGGCAAATGTCTGTGTTTAAACACACTCCACAGACAAGGAAACTAACTTTCTGGGTGAGAAGCTTAGTCATTTCAAGGTCAGTCCTACCACGACTAAGTGAGCCTCGAGTGGACCACCCAACAGTCCCTCTGGAGAGGTGTGAGTGCCTTTCTGTGCTTCAAGAAGTGACAGCTGCCAGCAGATCCATCAAAGTCAGGCTTGTCATTTTTTTCCTGTTAAACTATGTAATTAATTTTAAATTATCATGCATTTATTATACAAATAGATGTGTTTCATTATGTCATGTTTATATACATGTATCAAATATTGGCTTCTCTGCCTCAATCCATTCCCTCTTACCCCCTCCTATCTGTTCTCTCTCTCTCTCTCTCTCTCTCTCTCTCTCTCTCTGTGTGTATGTGTGTGTGTGCATGTGTTTTAAATATAGAGTACACATATTCAATAAAACATGCAATATTTGTCTGAATGAAACATCATATATATATACATACATAGATATATACATATACATACATATATATATATACATATATATGTATATATATCACATTTTCTGTATCCAGTAGTTTATTGGTTGACATCTAGGCTGATTCGACAATCTGGATATATAGAAGTTTTTTAATTTGATGCAACTATATTGGTCAATTCCTGTGACTGTTTCCATGGTTTGCATTAGAATTCTTTTCAGAAAGTTCCTTCCTGAGCCCGTATTTTCAGGTGTTCTGCTGTTTTCTTCTAACAACTTCAGTTCTTAGGTGCTGGAGCTGTGGCCATAACCTATTTTTCTAATATTTTCAGCTATCTTGTGACCTTTTGTAATTCCCAATGCTCCTCCCAACCCCTAACCCCCAGCCCTCGCCACCACCATAGTCTATTTTTTGTTATTTTGGTTTTTCACTCAGTGTCCCAAGAAGGATGCTTCTCATTGCCCTGCTCCTGTGTGACACTCTTCCTGGGGAGACATGAACAAATATCTACTCACAACAGTCCCATTTGGTAACAATACCATCAAAGTCATCTTGGTGAACCAATGCGTCTACTGGGGTTACAGGAGTATGGATGAGGGGTTATTCATAGAAGCAGGAATAGCTCAGAGTTAGCTGCATCACTGGGAGTCACCTTGGCATGGGTCATGACTCATGGAAGCCAGAACCCTGGACAACTTGTAGGCAGCTCAACAGGTTTCGGAGTCTCTTCTTAGCTGTCCTTACTGCTTATATATACTTGGTGATGGTGGTGGGGGAGGGTTCTATGCATCTGATAACTCTCGGGAACTTCCTGAGACTTGTGAGTTGCTTACTTCCTGTGTCTTAATGGGCCTTCCTTCAGAACTTCTTGAGTCTTAAGGGTCTTCCCTTAGAAACAGAATGTTTCAATTTAGAGGAAATGATTACATGACACCCTCTTACCCTAGATGTCTCCAGACTTGCCCCATTTAAATCTATGGCTTCCCTAGGGAAGGATAGTTCTAAGAATGGATGACCAGACATTGAGCCGGCCTCATATTTCCATACGGCTCAGCACAGGAAAGAAGCATAACTAACTCAGCACTTGGATAATGAAGCCATGCTTAAGCACGTGGGTGAAATGAAGCATTAGCTCATCACTTGGACATCACCTTAGCAGAGCACATACATTCCCAGAGTGATACGGCTTTGATGAGGTTTCAGTATGGCTGTTGAGATCAAGGTTGACAGCAAATGGCACCAGGAATGGTTCAAAGCCTGTGTTTACCACTTGGTAGCTGCATCATTTTAGATAAGTTATTTAAGGTGTGTTTTTCTACTTCTAACAGGGGGGTAAAAATGGAGCTTGCCTCTTGGGATCATTGTGAGAGTTCTCTTAGTCCTGTGAAGGCAGTAAGTTGATCAATATCTGATCCCAGGAAAACACCCTACAATGAGGGATATCTAGTTAGGATTGCAGGTCCATGGGCCGTCGCCACTTTTTGCTGCAATCGATTAGCAGTTTGATATATAGCTCAGTAGCATTTGAGCGTTCTTGTTGTTTTTTCACAGAGATGATGGAGGCTGTGTAGAAATAACTCCCTGCCGTGTTAAAAGGTCATGGCTAACTGACAAGGGCTTTTGCGTTTCTTAACAGCAACAGCTGACTTTGGTTTGTTTTGCTTTACAAATTGGGGATTGGACTCAGGACCTTGCTCATGCTAGGCAAGCTGGATGGAACTACATCCCAAACTCTTCAAGAAAAAAACAATATGAGTCAGAGCTGGGTGCGGCAGTGTGCACCTGGGAGCTCGGCCCTCAGGCTGCTCAGGAGGCTGTGAGAGGAAGAAGCACAGTTTAGGCCACGCTGGGTTAGCAGTGAGTTCCAGGCAAGCCTGAACACCACAGGAGAGCCATTATTTTTTTTTTTTTTTAAATCTGACACCATGCCAAGCCAGCATGAGACTAACTGCTAGAGAGTTGTTTCCATTAACATCTGGGCTAACTTTCAGAGGTAGAGCCAGGAAAAGACATTGCGCCAAACTCACGCTTCAACCTTTCAGTGTAAGAAGAAAGCAGCCATGTGAAATATGTGTTTCCTGAGGGGAGATGATTATCTCTGGCAGCCTTCTGAGTGATTTGTCAAAAGGGAATACAATCCCAAAGCCAAACTCTCTCTGAGGTTTCAGAGTTATTATAAATGGGACAAGATGTGCCCTACAAGGCTGCCTGTGTCTTCTCACCGGTACCCGGGCAGTAATGCTTGTACCCTCCGGGCTAAAGAGGAAGCATTATGTTGAAGGAATGTCTGTCCCTTTCCTGTCACAGCTTGGGTTCCAGATATTGTTCACCTGTTCCAAAGAGGAAAACTACCCTTGAGCTTCCTCACCTTAACGTTCAGTTCTGGGACCAAATCACATGGCTCTTAGAAAGACTTTTCCGGCTGGAAGCCTGTATGGACAGGTAGTTAGTTGATTGACCAGCTTTTTTGCAGACTTAAAAGAGGAGTCTGAGGCACTAGGAGAAGGAGGTAGCTGTCCTGTGGCCTCCACTGGGAAAGAGAAGGGCTAGTGTCTTAGTCAATAAAGCAGACTTTCCTAGATGTTATTATGACAGTCAGTGTCTTATGGGAAAACTGGCACACTAAATGCCCAGCAGTAAATCAAGTAGATAGCAAATCCAATGTATATACTTTTATATGTATTAAGAATTAAGATGACCTGGGAGATAGTTCAGGCATCAAAGTGCTTGTCTCACAAGCATTAGGACTTGAATTTAGATCCCCAGCACCCAGTTATAAAGTCAAGTGCAGTGCCGTGCTTCTGTAATCTCAGTGAAGAGTACCTCACCTGCTTACACTCCCGAGCTAGTGCAACCAAGACGGTGAGCTCCAGGTTCAGCGAGAGACTGCCCCAAAAACTAAGGTGAGGAAGACAACCTCTGTTGACTTCTGATGCCCCCCCCACACACACACATGCTCTCATACACCCATGATACAGACATGTACACGCTCGTGCCTTTGCTAATTAATTAAAGATTAAAACATTAGCCTCTTAATTTCAGCAAAATGAATATGTTTCTTGAGGGACTTATTGGAAGATGTTTCAGTTCAAAAGGAGTTTGTGGTCTGTATTACCAACAATGTACCACCAGTTAGCATTTACAATCATCTACAAAAGAGTCTTGCTTCAAGGTGTATGAAAAGCTTAATAGACTGTTTTCAATTTTCTTCTGTATATTTGCTCATAGTTTGCTTTGATGCTGGGACAAAGAAATTTAAATATTTCTTGAGGCTTTGGATTAGTTTAATAATCAAAAATTAGATATTGTTTTTAGGTATGAGATGGTATACTGTTTGACTATACTTTTAAAATACAAGTACTCTAGATATAATGAATAAAATTATATTATAGTTACTATTGATCATGCTATTTATAGAAAAAGTATATCTATCTAGTCAAATGTATCTTTCAGAAGTAACATCTCAATTGTAAAAAGTAACAATATTCTCCCTGAGTGGCATGATACTGTAGGCCATGAATGGAGTTCTCCTCCTTGTAGTCATTTTCGTGTTACTATAACAAGTACCCAGATGGACAACTTAGAAAGAAAAGGAAGTTATTTTGGATTCCGGCTTTGGTAGCTTCAATCCAAGATCCATTGGTCCTGTTACTTTGGGCCTATGGTAGAGCAGCACACCATGGTATATGACGCAGAGAAACAAAATGTTTTCATGACTCAGAAGAGAAGGAGAGGGAAGAAGAAAGAACAGGTTCCCACAATTCCCTATGTGCCTACATTATCAACCACCCATGGATATATCCCATAAGGCTCCAACTCTTAAAGGTGCCACCACCTCCCAATAGCATCGTATTGCAGGTCAAGTGTTTTCCATGTGAACCCTTGGAGAACACTCCGGTTCAGGTGACTACAACCACCGCCACCTCTGCAGAGAACTGAGATGTTGACAGGACTGTGTCTGGGAGAGTCACCCAGAAAAGTAGTATACAGGGGATCTGGAGCAAAAGGACACCAAGAGAGGGTGTAAGGAAAGATGTGAGTCAAGTCAGGGATGGAAGGGGTCCCTAGAACGGGGTCAGCCTTCCCCAAGTGCTTTGCAGAACACAGGGGACAGGATGTCTGCTAGCACAGCTATGTCCTCTAAATGCGAAGACAAGGGGATGAGAGGGTGGAGTGAGGCTTAGACTAACTGTGGTGGTTTAAATAGGTTTGACTCCCCCTGCCCCAATAGACTCATGTGAATGCTTGGGCAGACCACAGGAAGTAGCACTATAGGAAGTGTGGTCTTGTTGGAGGAAGTGTGTCATTGTGGGGTGGGATTTGCTCAAGTCCCACCCAGTGTGGAATCCAGTCTCCTCCTGGGCTGCCTGCGGATCCATGTGAAGATATTCCATATGTAAGATCCTCCTGCACCATGACTATCTGGATGCTGCCTGCCGTGCTTCCCACCATGACGACAACGGTCTGAACCTCTGAAACTATAAGCCAGTCCCAACGAAATGTTTGCCTTTATAAGGTTTGCCTTGGTCATGATCTCTTCACAGCAATAATACCAAAACTAAGACACTAACCAATGCTGTCCTCAGAAAGGTCTGATAGTGGCCAGTTTGGTGGGTCAGGTGAGTTGCTCTCAACAGATAACCAATTAAGTTGACAAAAAAAAAATCAAGTGAATTGCTTGAAATTCATAAATTTCCAAGGGAACAGAACTCTAAACTGTGTAGTAGTTACAAATCCATCAAGGTCCAGTGATGGGGTGAAAGAGCTGTAGACTTTATCTGGAAGGTGACTGAGTATAATGTAGGCTACTGTTGTGATGCATAGTTTCCCTGTATTCCATTACTGGATCTGTTTATTGTTATAACCACACTTCCACTGTGAACATGAAAGCTAAGTTGTATATTCTAGAAAATGTACATCTTGGGACTCACAGTGAACTGTTTTAGCATGCAAATAAAAGTGTATTAATTGCCCTTGTTGGCAGTCATAGATTTCTTACAAACAAAAAAAATCTGAATCCAAACTAATTGGCTTTGAATCTATTCCAACAGCATTTTAATTATTCACTAGTTAACAATTCTCAAAAGCAACTTTAACAATAAAATGTTTCTAAGAGCGTGCCTTTTCAATCCTATATAATAATTTCATACAATATTCACATCAGCACAAATTTTCTCTGATGTATTTATAAGTGTATATAATGGGGTTTTGTATTCAGAAAATAACCTTACAATTCTGTGAATATGCAGCACATCATTTGCATGATAAATAGGTAGTTTTTCTCATAGTTTCAGTATGTTAGTTTTTTTAAAAATCAATACTGTGTGTGTGTGTGTGTGTGTGCGTGTGCGCGCGCGCGGACACACGTATGCATGTATGGACATGTGTGAGTGTGTGGATGTGCACAGCCTAGCCTTTCCATTTGTAACAGTATATTATGAAGAACAGGAACAAGTCTGAGAACTGCACTGTGTCAGAACTCAGCTCATGTTGCCATGGAAACATTTAGGACAACAAACAACCAAACATAGGAAAACAATTGAAAATAAGAGAAAAATGTAAATAGGCCCAGACAAGAGCAGAATATATTTTGACATTAAATTGAGCTTCCTTGAGGAGAATTTGGGTGGAAATGTTTCAGGGGAATAGAGAAGGGAGCAAGGAAGGAACTCCCATAGAGGGCCACTTTGGTTGAGTTTTGAGGGGATCTTTAGAGGTAATATTCTGAGCAGGGACATGATCTGTGGTATGTGTACCCTTCACCTACATTTGTAGGTTAGGAGACACCTCAGCTGTGGGGAGGAGATGGCGTCTAGAAATTTCTAAACACCTTGTCACCCGTGCTGCCAGGTGAGAAGCACACGGTGACTTGTAGAGAGCAGCCTTCCAACAGAGATGTGTGTGTTGATTCCTGGGCTTGGGAGTGCATCTATTCACTGTGATCGGTGTGTCTGAAAATGTCTCTGCTAACCAGATAGGAATAAAATGCTCACAGCCTTTGGTCACCTCTACTGTGGTGGCGCTGGGTTGGATGTGACTGCTGACTTAATTATGGGCAACTATTGCTGCACGTGCAGGCCAGAGAGGGAATAGATTCTCTGTCTATGGAGTATCCACTCAGGGACAGACTGGCCTCAGCCCATTGTCACCTGTGACTAGGTAAGACCATCTACTGGTTCTGCACAAGGAAATCCCATGTTCGAAGGCAGAAAGTACACTCCACAGCACCACCGTATTAGCAACAGAGGTGGTATGTTCACCTCCATTTCTAGACATCGGATCTCTTAATTCAGCACTCAGATGAGGAAATGAGGTGTTAGCTATTGGGTCTTCTTAAGAAGCAATAATAACAGTTAACATTTATTGAGTGCTATCAACTAAGAGAAATAACAAATGATTTTACAACACCTTTCTTCTTAAAGTTATTTTTAAAGTAAATGTATAGAGATACTTGAACTTGGATTATTAAAAAAAAAAGAGCATATATAAAGTCAGAAGGGGCAATTGGGAAGGGTGGGATGGAGGAGCAAGAGGCAAATATGATTAAAATCTTCAAAGAATAAAACAGTATTTTATAAAAACAGGCTTCCTGCCAGCTCCACAGGAGAAAAGTCATGCTGCCTCTGAGTCCGGCCAGTTCAAGCAGGGCTGGCTGGTTGGCCCTGGGGGATAACCGCCTACGGTGACTTCCCCGAGCGAGCGAGCAAGCAAGCACAGTGCAAACTGCTAAGTGTGGCTCTCTGTGCCCAAAGACTAGGGCAGCTCTCGGTCCTCATTAAAGACCAGTCTGTGTGCACTGGACAGTGATCAGTACAGACTCACAGACGGTCAGAGGACAAAAAGCAAGAGACCACGGAGGAGGCCTCAGACATAAGTGGGGCATATCCATATACGTCTCTTTTTTAGTTTTTGAGGGTGTAGTGTGTGTGTGTGTGTGTGTATTCCTACATGAGAGGTCAGAGGTCAGTGGTGGGTGGTCAATCACTCTTCACTCTTTCTTTCTTTCTTTCTTTCTTTCTTTCTTTCTTTCTTTCTTTTCTTTTTTTTTTTTTTTTTTTTTTTTTTTTTTTTTTTTTTTTGAGGCAGAATCTCTGAATGAGCTTGGAGATCCATGCCTCAGCTACACTGGCTGGTCATCGAGTGCCCAAGATCAACCTGTCTGCCACTGTGTCTGGCTTTTATGTGGGTGCTGGGGATCCAAATTCAGTTCTTCTGGTTGTACAGCAAGCACAGGACCCTCTGAGTGACTTCTCTAGCAGGAGACACTTCTGTATTTTAGCGAGACACTCTGTAGTAGAGCCCAGAGTAGAAAGTAGGTAGTTTAAAAAAGAAGCAGATGTGTTTACATCCTCTCTGCCTGTCTGCAGTGTGTGTGTGTGTGTGTGTGTGCATAGACACACATAGACACACACACACACACACACACACACACACACACACGTGCGTGTGCGCATGCGCATGCATGCATGCATGCATGCATGCATACATATATATACACACACACACACACACACACACAATCAACTCTCCAGTGTCTGTGACTGGGTCCCTGAGTCTACTGTAAGTGTAAAGTGCTTACACTCTCCCAACATGATGTGAAGGTAAAAATAAGCATTTTCTCAGATTTTCTGGGTCACCATTCTAACTATCCAGTGCCGCTGCTAATGATGGAGAGACTTCAGGAGGTTTCAGACAAGCTGTCCTTACTTCCCCCACCTCAGTTTCCAGCTGCCTGCACAGACCCGAGGGAGCGGGTGACAGGGGGGGTGGTCTCAGAGCCAACTGCACAAAAGTGGGCAGAGGCTAGCCATCCCATTTTAGCGGCATGCAGAAAGGAACTAGCCTAGATACATGTTTATGAATTCATTCGTTTGGGAGGTAATGGATTTTCGTGGGAGATAGATGTGGGAGTGATATGGATAAAAAGATCAGGTGAATTAAAAGAAATAGAGTCTGTGAAGGTGGCCTCAGAGGCCTCTGATGACTGCCTGTCAAAAAAAAAGGTGTATACTATCAGGTGTATGACATGAAAAAAGATGTTTTCTCTAAGATGAAAAGACCACAGGACACTCTAAGATGATGATGTCAGAGCCATACAGAAGCATCAGTACTCCCCGCCATGACCTGTCCTGGCAACCTTCCTGTGTGGACTTCTGGACAAAGGGGGGAAATACCTTAACTAAGTCAAACACAGAAACAGGGAAAGTTCTTTTAAAAACACTTGAGAAAAACATTGTCCTGCATTTGCTGGTCCACCCAGCATGATCTTGTGTTTCCAAGGATGGTCTCTGTAAAATGAGCAGTGAGCTCTGAGGGCTGTACTGGGTACCAGCCCAACGAAACTGGTCCTCAAGCACCAGAGACTGAGCTGGGCCCACCTAATTGGCTTGAGGTCAAAAGGAGGGACTAGCCAAGCACAGTGCGGCAGACTCTAAAACACATACAGCGTGGAGTCAAGAAACACACCTTTCAACCAGAACCCTGGTGCCAGTGTCAAGAAGTCTCTTCAGGCCTGAGCTGCACCACAAGCAGACATCAGAGAGGCTGATCGAGGATTGAGAGAGAACGAGAGAGACACACAATCTGTCTCAGCAGTCTTCGGAGTCCTGCACACGGACGGCAGCCTTTGGGTAATATTCTTGGGACATTGCTTAATCATTGACTACAGTTACGGCCCTTTAGGGCAGTGGATAAATCTGTTTCTCTTCAAATGAAAGCCAGACATCTCTAACTAGATCTTGAGTTTAAATTCCAGGTTCCTCTGTCAAACAAACAAACAAAAAAACCTTGAGCCAACTGTTGCAGAAATCAGTTGACAAATACAGGCAGGCAAAAACCTTTTCCCACCCTACCCCCTTACCATGTTCTGGGGTCCCCATCAAACCTGGCGACCACCATTCATTCCTAGGTCCTGCTTTTTCATCTCCCGAACCTGCTCTGTGTACCTCGAAGGCAGAAACTATGCTTCAGTATTTGAATTCTTGGAATCTAGCTTCAGGGGCTTTGAGAATGGTTTGCATGTAAAATGGCCCTTACTGGGTGGTGTGTTTGAATGCTTGGTTCCTAGCTTGGGGCATTATTATTTTGGAGGAAGGTTGTGGAACATTCAGGAAGTGGGAGTCCAGCTGCTAGAAGTAGGCTGTGGAAAGTGAACCCAGTTTTCACCCAATTCTTCCCCTAACTGCTGGTGCAGTACACCCAACTACCTCACACACTCTGCCATGGCTTTACCGCCACGTCTTTCTCAAACCAAATGATCATAAGCCCAATTACTTTTTCTTTCTTTAAGGGTATTTTGTTTTGTTTGTTTGTTTTGCAGCCGGTTGGGCATTTTCCTGACAGCAATCAAGAAAGTTTCTCACACTGGGCACAGGACTGTAAATCAATTTGAAAACACCCAACAAATGAATACCTCCCGTTGCTGGAGGTGATGGGATTCAAGGGCCCTGAAAAGGAGTTAGACGGTCTCGTATAAACCCTTCAGCCGACTGCTTGTTAGAGCTCTAATCTCGGGCTTTTGAGCATTTTCCCTCACGGGGTCTGTGTCTGCTTCGCCCCTCAGGCTCGGCCATGAGCAGGAGAGGCCCTCTCTCTCAATGTCTAACACTTCCGTGTTCCAGGCTGACTCCTCGCTAGTACTGGAACCCCGCGCTTGCCTTCCTGTGTTTTGACGTGCTGAGGTCAAAGCGGGTGAAGCGAGCTCACGAAGGGATGACATCAGATTCCTTCCCCTGCTCCCCTCCGAGGTGATCACAAGGCAAAGCAATGGTGGTCGTCATCCGCTCACCAAGGTGGTATCCGTCCTGTTCCTGACCTGGACACCTGCCTTACAATGTCGAGGAGGTCACAGGAGATGTTGTCATGTCCCTCTCAGACTGTGCATTCAAGAAATGCCCTTAACTTCTAGAAGGGGAAAACTCTTTGGCATTCTTAGGAATGTTCTTGGAAGAGGCAGGAACAATACCGTAGCTTTGTAAAGAGGGTGAAGAGCGGAATGGCACAGGAAGACACAGAAAAGAGCCAAAGTCTGTGCAAGGGGTGATGATGAGTCCTCTGGCTCACCAACTTTGCTGTCACTCCCTATACTGGTAAGAGAGAATAAACACATGACCTCACCCACAGACCCTAGATGATAATAAGGCACAGAGAGATGTTACTGATGCACTTTATTCACAGGATAGTTTTCTGCCGTGAATAAACACAAGAAGATGACTGAGCCCATAGTATGTGCAGATCCTTTGCACAACCTTGAACAGTGTTGGTGATATCCTTGAGACTGATGCTCACTAGAAAGTCTCACAGGTCCACAGGTCAATGGGAAGTTGGAGCATCAATAGCATCCTTTGTGCAAATGAAGATGACCCAACACTAATGAATATTAGAGTCACTTTGTGGGTCTCCCTTCTCCTTGGGGGTCATTGGCCACCACCTGCTCGGACAAAGGAAACAGAATCTATGAGCGGGGTTCCGGTGGTTTTGAGTGTGACAGAAGGATTTCCAGAGACAGCTGCAGTGAGACAACACTGCTTTATTGTTCCAGGGATAGGGTATACAATGACTTCTAGTGGTACGGATAGAAAGGGTTCTTTGGTCACAACATTTTACCTAATTAGCATGTGGGCAGGAAGGGTTGATTGGTCATAATATGGTACCTAGTTATCGTGCAGGTGAGAAGCCAGAGGGGGACTTGTGTGCTGAGTTCTACACAAGGTCATTTTTCAGACAAGATCAGGTACCTGTGCTCAGGGACACTCTCCAGACAAGGTCAGGCAGAGAAAGTGCTGAGAAAAGGAGTCCTCCATTTTGCGTCAAACTCAGAGAGCCACCCGGACATTGGGGGACTGCAACTTTAATAGCAGGGTTCTCCAACATCGATTCATTTCCAATGCCAGGATGCTGGCAGGAAGGCCTGGCATCAGTACTAAGCCTGCTGCCCCATGAGGTCCCTGCCTGCTGAGCAGGACATGTCATGACCTCTTTCTCAACCATAGGGTTTGAGCTTACGTGCTTGAACATTCGGTTTAGCTGGTGGCACTTTGGGGTACAATTACGATTAGTGATCTGGCTGGTTGGTGGTAGTAAGCCATGGGGCCCAGACCTTGAAGGTAACACATGCCTGAGGGGCCATGGTTGAGCAGATGCACCAAAATGTGAGGAACCTCTGCCTGTCACCTGTTCCCACCTCTGTGAGCTCTGGAACGGAGAGCTAAAAGGTGCCTCTCACCCTCTGAGTCACTATTTCTAGGCAATTTGTCACAGGAAAAGTACCTGGTGCACTGACCTTGGCCTTGGAAGGATCTTCCACATGTGTCTCCCGGATCTCCTTCCCTTTGTCTGCCTCTAAAGCAAAAGTCTGCTCTGACCACCACGACCATCTATCTTTGCACTACTGACCAAGGATGACTGGAGTTTCCTGGGACATTTGGTGCTCCTGGTGAGTGGACCATGAGAAAGAATGACCACGCAATTTGGACTTACTTGGTGATTTCCAATGTGACAGACACACTGTCATATGTCTTCATAGTGGAGATCACCAGAAATGTTCATGAAAAGGCTTTTGTTTGCTTGCTTGTTTTGTGTGTTTGTATGGATTTGTGTGCTTGTACACATGGTCACATGGGTTTGAGGCCAGAGGTTGATATTGGGTGCTTTCCTTAGCTGCTCTCTGCCTTATTATTATCATCATCGTCACCATCATTATTGTTGTTGTTGCTGTTGTTGTTTTGAGAAGATTAGATAGACTGGCTGGCCAGCAAGTCCTGAAGATCCTCTTATCTCTGCTCCCCATGGCTGGGATTAGAGGTTCCTGCTATATCACTCCTGGGGTTATGTTAGTGCTGGGGCTCAAACTCAGGTCCTCATGCTTGTGTGACAAGGACCTTGGTGACCAGGTCATTGCCCAAGCCCCCATGAAGAGGTTTTGGAAGGAAACACAATGGAATTTTATAAAAAGGAATGCCATTTGCACAGGGTGGTGTTGAAAGGCAAGGAATTTGGAGAGTCCTTACTCAGCATCGTGAGGTTCTGAGTTTGACTCCTACCACCATGCCATCAAACAATAGATAATGACCTTTCTTTGGATCCAGTGAAGGGATAGAAACAAACCAAGGAGAGATTCGGAGCTGTGACAAATGTGACAGAGTCCTGAATAGTCTGTGAAACTCAGGTAATGTGCTTCACCCCAGACCTGCAGCCCTGAGCCTTTGCTAACAGAATGTAAATGGAAGAGATATTTGAAAACTACATTTGAACAAACCAGGGTATTCAGAATTTAATTAAAAATAGCTCCTTATGTGCTGGGAACATGGTTCAGTTGGTAAACTTGCTTCCCTTGCAAGGATGAAGACCTGAGTTAGACCCCCCACCCCATCCCCCGAGACCCACATAAAATGCAGAGTGGAGGCACACACTTGTAATTCTACTACTGCAGAGGTAGGGACAGGAAGATCCCCTGGCCTCTCTAGCCAGTCTAATTAGGAGTCCTAGGTGAATTAGAGATCCTGCTGCAAAGGGAAAGGATGGATTCTTTAGGATAACCTCTGAAGCTGCCCCCTACCGACCATGCACACAGGCACACATGCCTGGAAACACACACATGCACATAAGCACATTAGAAAACAGATCTGAGGGGCTGGAAAATGGTTCACTGCCTAAGAGCACTGGTTTTATAGAGGACTTCGGTTTGATTTCCAGCATCCATGTGCCAGCTCACAACCATTTGTGGCTTCAGTTCCAAGGGATCCAACGCTTTTTCCTGGCCTCTGCAGGCCCTGCACACACATGGTGCACACACATGCATGTAGGTAAAACACCCACATGTGTAAAATGGAAATGAAGGTAAAAAACTTTAAAGGTATGAATTAGAAAGTGGAGAACATTTTGAATGATAATTAAAATGTGAGATATATACTAACATTTAAAATACAGAAATAAATGTACAATCCTTTTGTTTGGGTCATTTGATTCTTCTATGATTTTGCTAGTCTTTCCATCAAAATCTGACTCAGTCTCTGCCTCAAAGTCTAGCACGGACTCATCACTTTGTCAAGATTGAGTGCGGCCGGGGCATAGCTCAGTGACAGAGTACTGCTTGTCAGGCATGCACAGAGGCTCTGGCCTGATGCCCGACAAAGGGGGAAAACCTAATAGTTAATTCAGTTGCTACTTTGCTTCTCTTGCCCATAAACATGATGGCTACCTCGTGCTCTCTCAAGGTCAAGGGGATTCTTGATCACACGACTGTGGGAAGTCCATACAATACAGTATGGCTATAGATTCAGCGTCAGTTTCCATGCCAGCCATTCAGCCAGTGTGTCTTGGTTCCCTACAAATTTTTTGGTTTGGGAATGTCTTATTCTAAGTGGTTAGTAACTTAGCCCATTGTCAGCCTTTTTCCTTTTTAGATGTATTTATTATTTACATACACGTGTGCCTTTTCACCTTCGTGTGCATCACGTGCTCCCACTGTGGAAGCCAGAGGGCATTTGATCCCCGGGCTCTGAGTTACAGGCGGTTGTGAGCCATCTGACTTGGCTGCTGGGAAGTGAACCTGAGCCTTCTGCAAGATTAAGTAAGCACTCTTAACCTCTTGGCCGCCTCTCCAGCGCCTGTTGCCAACTTACTTTCAATAGCTTTTCCTTCCTTCCCTCCCTCCCTCCCTCCTTCCTTCCTTCCTTCCTTCCTTCCTTCCTTCCTTCCTTCCTTCCTTTCTTTCTTTTTTTCTGGGTGCAACTTTTCTCAGCCTAAGAAGAATGGTCTCACTTTGTATAGATCCATGATTCCCAGAGAAGAGGGTCTACTAGGGTCAGACCCTAATAACGAAACCAAGGTGATATAACTTTATGTCCCTGCCTGATGTAGTCCGTAGACATAGACAGCAACAGCACAGGGAAGGGGGTGGTAAGGACCATGGGCCCAATAGGGAAAAACACCTCACCAGGGCAGGAATTGACAGCAGGGTTCAGACAAGCAGTGACCATGAGCTAAGACTTCCAGGACTGATAGGTTTTCATCAAGCAGAGATGGCAGGAAGGACATTCTGGTTGCAGAAAAGCTCAGAAAGAGAAAACAGGTCGAACCTTGGGTATGTTCAGGCACAGCTACTAGTTTAGCCCAGCTGAAAGGCATAATGTTTGCGGGGAGTCAGAGAGAGAGAGAGGTTAGGACAGGCAGGAAGACAAGTGGCGGGACACAGCTTTCCTGCAGATGGGCTCTAATTAGAATGAGCTCTCTCAAAGTTATGTGACCTCAGGAAGGGACTTCTGGAATGTAACAGCTAACTGACTGCTTTCTGTCATGTTTACAAAAAGACGGGTTAAGGGCAAAGAGGCTGGCGACTATTCGGAGTGGAAAATGAACAGCGGGGTTGGGCTGGAGCTTAATAGTCAGTGTTTGAATATCATGTACAAGGCCCTGGGTTTGATCCTCAGCCCTGAAAAACAGCAACACAATAGCAGCTCCCATCAAAGACAGAAAAAAAAACAAAAAACAAAACTGGGTGCTTTGGATTGTTGCAAAGGTCTGTTGGCCTGAGACTTGAGCCTCGGGGTTTGTCTCTATGACACAGAGATCTCTTGTCATCATAAAATCATGCCCCCACCCCCGTGCTTGTGCTATGCTCTCTGACCTGACAGTGTAGGCAGACTCTGAGCTCTCTGTAATAAGGCACCCGAGGTATGCTCACAGGCCCTAACCCACCCTACCCATCCATGTCTCCCTGTCTATTCTCTTCCCATGTTAAACCGCAGCACAGATGAAGGAGATGATGTCACACACTCAAGCTGGACTCTGGGTCTTGGACTATCTTGTTCTAACTAACCTGAGTTTGTCTGGAAGCTACAGAAAAAAGGGCCAAGGGAGTTCCAGAGACAGTCCTAGAAGTCACCATCAAATCCAGCCAATCTGTCCATCTACAAGGTTGTACAGGGACAGACACTAATACAGTATCTACAGTTACCAGCATGCTTATGTTAAAAAAACACATGCAGGAGGCAGATCCTGGAAAAATTCTACGCTCTAAAGCTCTGTAAGGACTTTTCTATGGGGATGTGCCAAGATTTCTCAAAGGGGCTGGCAAGATGGTTCAAGATCCATCTTCTTGACTGAGTCTCTCCTACCACATAAATCTCCTGTGTACCTGCTTGGAGAGGTTTTTTACTGTTCTAGGGAATACTACTCTGAAATGTTCTTATAGAGCAGTGATTCTCAACCTTCCTAGTGCTGTGTTCCTTTAACATATTTTGGTGAACCCCCAACCATGAAATTATTTCTGTTGCTACTTCATAGCTTTAATTATGCTACTGTTGTGAATCATAATGTAAATATCTCATATTTCCAGTGGTCTTAGATGACCCTTGTGAAAATGTCATTTGATCCCCAAGCACAGATGAAGGGGTCATGGCCCACAGGTTAAGAACCACTAGAGGCTGTGCCTGCCCAGCTCTGATAGAAATACATCTTCTCAGGTTTATAAAGCTCTCTGTAGAGATCACTTTCCCTGATGTAGACATTGTTGTATGTATTTCATAAAGAAGGAGGCAAGGGTGCCTCTTGGGAAAAATGGCTTCATGGTTTGAGCATTTTACACTCTCTCTGTCTCTTGATTTTGAGCCTCTCTCATTGATTCAATCCCACGTTTCTGAGAAACAGGATCTTTACATCCTGTGCCTCTGTAGATGTTCCCACACCTACAGATACTCAACAGACGTCAGCCTCCTGGCTTCCCAGATAATCTACCCTATTTTACAAACCAATAATTTATTGGCTCTTTCTAAATAATTAAAATGTATTATTCCATTTCTTAGCTTGGATCTAATTCTACATCTAGATGCAAAGTAAGACTTCCTTCTCTTTTTAGCTAACAGCAATGGTGTTTTCTGAGTTCTTTTCTTCCCTAACGATTTACTGTTCTTTCATCTTTTTTAAAACACAGAAATCAGAATATACATTGCACCCTGGATCAGCCTCTGATTAAAAGATGAGGTATCCATTTCTGCAAACCAACACTTTCCTTCCCCAGTAAGAGCTGGGGCGAGAGAAGAAAACTAAGATGAGTTGGCTAAACCACTTTAGAGGTCAGCTAAAGTCAGAAACGCAGAGGGGTGCTCTACAAGGGTGAGCTACAAAGGTGAGAGAAAGCAGAAGAAGCAGTCGGTGTCCGCAGCAGAGAGCAGCAGCCTGGCCGAGGGGGATGCTGGGAACTGAACCTTAGCACTCTCACTGTGAGATGGTTACATCTACCCCTCCCCCACCCTCCTCCCCCACCAACCCCCGGCCTCCTGGCCTTCTGTGGTGCTTAATGTGTATCTAGAGGGAGGGCCACCATGACAGCCATTTCTGCACAGCTGGCTAATCTTTCTGAATGCCCTGATCCTTCTGTTCCCATTTGCAAAGATTGAGGAGTGTCCCGGACACTGTATCCACAATGTGTTGCCTGGATGTCCGTGCAGATGGGAGTGGGGGTGGGGAAGCCTGGGCTACTTTCCCCCTGGTGCCTCTGTAATGATATGGGAAACCGAGTCCCAAGACTCTATCAACTATCAGCTCAGCAGCTGGAATGAAAGACACAATCATCGTGGATAAGGAGGTTTGTGTCTCTTGGTTGTTTTAGGGGAAGGTTTGGAATGGGTATGGAAGTGCCATCCGTGCTGATCTTGTTTCTCAAAGGCCAGCTTCTGTCTTAGTTTCCTACATTAGCTCACCTGAAGGCAGACGTGAAGGATGGCACAAGGCAACTGCTCTGTATGGTCCAGAGGATGATCTACAATAGGGGTGCTTTGGGGTTTCAAATGAGTGAGTTTATTATTATAGGACAAACGAAAGTAAGAGAACAAGCAGCAGTTGGCAGATAGATAGCAAAATATCCTCCAAGCAGCTGCTCACGGCATCCTAGCAGCGACTACTGGATTAGCCTGGGGGAGCGAGCTAAGGGCCTCAGGGTACCCAGCAAAAATGGCCAGGAAACAGCAGTCACACTGGAGTTTCTGAACCCTGTGGAGAAGGGTCTTGTTTCTGCTGCAAGCATGTTTATATCACTGAATGAACCAAGTTGACCTCCGTTGCTGAGAGGTCACCTCTGAGCTGCTCTCGAGGACACAATGTTTTCAGTGCTCTTATCTGCTTTTCTCTCCTCCCCTCACAGAGCCAGGCCAGTCTGACCCAGGACAGGGGGCTTTGGAGGACACTTGACATAAAGTTACTCAAGTCTGAGATAAGTACAGGCCGCCTTGCTCCCACTTCGAATAAACTCAAGACCATTTGCAGATATAATGTAGACTAGAGGGGCAGAGGCTCACATCCTCTAGGGATGAGATTATAGATGAGCAATGACTTCTGTTGATAGTCTACTGGTCAGAATCCAGACACACGCTCTGCCATTTTCAAGAGAAGCTGGGGCATGTGGTCCTCAGCGGAGTGGCCCGTTGCATGTGAGAACAGGGAAGGGAGGGACTTGGCCTCTGTCATGTAGACATTCAGGCTCTCCTGGGTAGTGGATACATCATACTTCTCTTCACCTAGAGGGAAAGGACTTGCAAGAATGAAGAAGGGGGTGTGCACACTGGAACCTTGGCTTTTCCAGGGCCTTGTCTTAGAGTGTGCTCGATATGCCGTGGTTCTGACTCACACGCTCAGCCTAAATCTCTAACCAGTTCACTGGGAGAAAAAGCCCTTTTCTCCCAGGCTTTTGTCTTCTCCACCACCTCCTGAGAATCCAAGGACTTCCTTCATCAAGGGCAGGTTTCCATGCCTCTGTGTGAGACTGACCACTGATCGCCAGTCCCTCTCCGAGCCTGTCCACCGTTGCCCACACTTCTGAAGATGGGACTCAGGAATACAGTATGCGGGTTGGTCTCTAAAGCAAGTAAATGTATTTTGAAGCCAGATCTATATCTTAAAAAGGACAAGTTGGTTCAGATGGGAGGGGGAATTTCCAAACTTCTTGTTTCAATAGAGAAAAGCAATTGATTGAAGTTTCTACTTCTTGTTTTGGTATCACAGCATCAAACCAATAAACATCAATTAGCCATTACAGAAGCACAATGATAGGCTTCAAAGAGAATGGAATATTTATAAAATGGGGTTTCTAGACTCCAGGGGATTGTCTTCTAAATGACAGGGCAAATGGAAATTATCTCATACTGATGCTTGAATTAAAAAAAAAAAAGCCAACTCATCACTTATTATCCTACAAAGAAGGACACAAGAGACAAGTAAGTCCTGTATCACATGGACTTTCAGGCAATATTTTAATATCTTATTTGATATTTCTTGTTTGAAAGCACCAAGGACCAACATCAACATACATTTAAGAGAATATTCCAAAATGGATGAACAAAACATAAAAAAGTAAATAAATAAAAGATAGAGTTAAAGTAAATATCCAGAAACTCTGATAAGAACAGAGGTTAATACAAAAAAATGATATATATATATATATATATATATATATATATATATATATATAATACACAGCTTTCCTAAGAATGTCATGTCATAAAAAGGAAAAATTCTAACAACAAAGGCTCTTGAAAAGTCAGGAGTATAACTTTTTAAAGTTTAGCTAATATGCCTATATGATATGACATCCACCTACAATATAAGTAATTCTTTCATAAAACTATGAAACCATAAGCCCAATCAGATGCTTTATTTTATAATTTGTGTTGGTCACGGGACATTGTCAGAGCAATAGAACACAGCAGTAGAGCAGTTCTGTGGCACACATGGGTCCTGGATTCAATCTCCGCACCGTTAGACAAACTAACAAGCAAGACAATGGGGCAGATGTGACCAACTGACTTTTGAGAAGGGTACTGAGACAACTGTATAGGGAAATAAATGACATAGCAAATAAATAGTGTATGAAAAATGGATATCTACATATAAAAGAATTTTGGGGTTCATTATATAAACATGGAAACTGTTGCAAAATAAATCAAAGATTCAAACATAAGAGCTAACATTATAAAACTGCTAGACAGAAATGGAGGATAGCCTCCATGATGATAAATCTGGAAGTAATTATATGGATGGACAGTTTTCATTAAATAAAACTCTTTACATATCAACTGATACATTCCAGAGTTGAAAGACAACTCGGAGGAGAAAATGTCTGCAAATCACATATGAGATTAATATCCAAAACATATAACAAATCTTGCATCTCAATGATAAAAAAGCCAACCTGATTAAAAGGTAGGCTGTAGCTACTCTTTGCCACTTTGTAGGTTCTTCTGTTTCCCACCCTTTATCTCTCCAGCTTCACCCCCTATCCCTAGGTAGGAGAGAAAGAAGGACAGAGTAGAGAAAAAGAGAGATAGAGATCCCTGAGTCTAATTTCTTTCTTCTTGTTTCTTCTTTGAGCAGGACTACTAACAAAACTACAGCCAACCCCCCCTAAGTGACCAACAACTCCTCTTGGGGCCCTAGCACTTATATACCCCTGGAAAAGACCCCAGAATTCTAAATAATGCAATCAAAGAAACTATCTGCAGCTGACAAACCCATGCCTCCGCTAGAGCACAAGGCAAATCAAGTCAGGAGCTGCGGCCATTTCGAAGCAGCCCCATATCCTCACACCTGGGATTCAAAGAAAAATACTTACACTATTTCTGCCTTTTTTTTTATTTTAAAGAATCCAAAATTGTCACAATTTACAGCAGACAATGAACTTAAACAGACAGTTCCTTTAAGAAGAAGCACAGACGGGCCCTATGTACAGGAAAGAAGCTCTGCACTCTGCCCACCAGGGAAAACAAACCAAAACACAGTGAAGCAGGTATGGTGGTACACACTTGGAATCTTAGCATCCAGGAAACAGAGGCAAGAAGCCTGGACTACATAGTTCTAGGATGATAAGTACTACCTAGAAATAGAGTCTCCAAAAGCCCCTACACTATGACACCACTTTTTTGTTACCTATTAGACTACAGCCTTAAAAGGGGAGAATAGACATTAATGAGGCTCTAAAGAAAGAAAACCTCAATACGTTGCCACAGTGTAAAGTTGTATTGTATGGAACACAGTTTGTCCATTCTTCCTGAAGTTAAATGCAGAATTTCTACATGATACAGCAATTCCATTTCTAGGTAACTTCCCAACGAATCAAAAACAGGAACTCAGAAAGCACACTGGGGTTCACAGCAGCAGTCACTATGACCACGCTGAGGAAGCAGTTTAATGGTCTATCAACAAATGGATGGGTGAGCAAAATGCACCACAGGCGTACAATGGAACATTGTTCTGCCTTACAAAGGAACAAAGTTGGCAAGGAATTATGGTAACTTAAGAGAATTATGGTAACTGAAGTAAATCAGACAAATAAGTGTTTGGTGTCATTTCTATGAGGTGTGAGAAACAGGTAAATTCTCTGGTGCACAACAGTGGTCACTGGGCAGTAGAGAAAGAGTCAAGAATCCCTATATACCAGCAATGGTGTTCTTAGTCGATAGGATGAGAATGTTCTAGAAATGGTAGTGGTGGGAGTTGCCCAGCAATGTGAATGTATTTGCTGGAAATGAATTATACACTGAGCTGGCTAAAATGGTAAATCTCAAGTTATATATATTTACAACAATGTGAGGAATATACCAAAAGAAAGAAAATGAGCATTAGCCAGGGCAACATCTTTTTGTGTATCTCCTCTATTTTGGTTGAACTGTGGCAGTGCCCCAAACCACAGTAACTTGGTTATTAGAACTGAGGTAACTTGTTTTTCTAGAATCTTGCCCTTCCCACCTTTACAGCTAATTCAAAGACAACCTGATCACAAGTCATCATCAGTCAGGTGACACTGAACCTCCCCATTGCCTGGGCAACCTACAAGGAGGTTCCTCCCTGCTCTGCCTGAATGAATTCCCCTTACTCTCGTGAGAAGCGTCTAGAGCTTGTGCTGACTCAGTGCCAGCTCAAAATCTTTCCTAAGTAGAAAGGGACAGTGAAGACAACTAGTGCAGTTTCAGGTGTGAAGACACCACAGGATGTTTTTAGACAAAAGAAACACAACCAGGTGCTAGTGACAACCTAGACATTTCACGGAACAGAAAAAAACTGGCAACAAGCCAGACTTGAAAAGACATTATAACAACAGCATGGAGCATTATGGTATAATGCTATATCCGTCACAGCTCTAACTGGAGTGATGACCAAAAGAATAAATGACCGACATACAGACACATGTACAGAAAAGCTGGGTTTGGGTGGGCTGTGTGCACTCTGATGGAAATGCATTAGCTGCTACACAATAATCCAGAGCCTTAGCACACTTACTAATACAGCACAGAAGAAGGAATTTGTAGGGACAATTTTTGGAGTTTTGGTTTCTTTGAAAAACACAGAAATACTATGGGAATATGATCTCATTTTAATCCCAGGTATGGGGTATGGCGGTGTTGCAGATTGTCCAGAGCAGTTGACTATGATTTGCCTTGTGCTCTACTAGAAGTTTTGTCAGCTGCAGATAGTTTCTGTGATTGTGTGACACTGAATTCTGAAACTTTTCAAAGGATATATATATATATACTAGGGCCCCAAGTGGTGGGGTGGGTTGTTAGTTGGTTGTTGGTTGTTGTTGGTATCATAGTCATGAAAAAAGAAGAAATACAAAGAAGAAACGAGATATCCTGACAGTGAAGATCAAACTTGCCCCAAGGAACTCAGGACGTAGTCTAACAGTAATGTTGCCCTCTTTTTGAATCTTGACTTATTCAGAGTTCTCTTTCCCTTCCTCTCTATCCTTTTTTTTCTTCTATCTAGTGTTAGAGAGTTGAAAGGGTGGAAGAAAAAGGGTGGAGGAGGGCGGAAATAAGAAGAACCCACAAAGTAGCAAAGGGCCTGTTACCAAGGTTAGCTGGTCTCCTTGGGACGTCTCAGTAGGGGAAGTCTCAGGCTACAGCATGTAGGTCGAGGAAGCTGCAGTTGTTACTTTTTGCCACATTGTCAACAAACATCTGCAGCTAATCCAGAGAAAGATGTCCTCAATGACCCTGGGGAAGGCGCTCCGGTTCCCATGGTTTCAGGCACTGGGGTCTCTGTCACAGCTGTAAGCATAGCAGCCTTATCCATTCAATTGGGGCTCCTCCTCTCCTTGCAGAAAGCATTTCTCTCTCTCTCTCTCTCTCTCTCTCTCTCTCTCTCTCTCTCTCTCTCTCTCTTCCTTTTTTCTTTTTAAGTAAAAAAAAACTAACAATAAAATCAATGAAATCTCAGAATAAGTAGGACTGTCTAATGATCCCGGGCTGTCATGTTTGAATCTTAGACCATGACAGACAAAGCCCACTGTGAGAGAAAGGGTGTGTTAAGAGGAGCAATACGTTTAAAACTTGGAGAGTGAAGAAAGGCAAGATTCTTCACAGGCTGTGGGACCCTGTCAGCATCACCCTTAATTAAGAGAAATGGCAAAAATCCTTATGCCTCAAGATATTTCTTGCACAAGAAATTTAGAGACTGCAAAAATAAAAGACTCTTTAAAACTCTTAGAGAAAAAAATTAAACAAATCTAGATGTGAAGAAAAATTAAGTTGTCATTACATTTTTCAGTACACTGGAAGTTCAAATAATTGTCCACAAAAACAATTTTCTTTTCTCTCTCTTTTGAATACAAGTGTGTCTATAGATGTGTGTCAATAGCCAGTGGGAGCCAAAGGACAACTTTCAGGAGTTGTTTCTTTCTTTGTTCCTTGCTTCGAGGGTGAGACTCTCTGGTTTCTGCCGCCATGTGTACTCCAGGCTAGCTAGACAGCAGACATCTCGGTGGTTCTCCTGTCTGAGCCTCCCAGCTCACAGAAGATGCGCTGGAACTATAGATGTGTGCTTTATGTGGATTTCAAGGATCAAAACTGAAAGTGCTTTTACTCAGTGGGCCACCTCCCTGTCCCTCAGAACAATTTTTAACTTAAGGGTTCTTTGTGCAACACACTGTCAATTGGGCAGAATAAAGTATTTTGAGAAATAGAAAACTTTGTCTATTCTTAAGAAATAACAAAAAGGGAAAACTCTTTAGATCAGTTATAATTAGTAAAGTTTGAGAGAAGTGAAAAATGGAACACAAAACACAATTTGCTTGATAGGGAGGCTCCCAACAGCGGGGCGGGTTCTGAGGATTCCAGTCAATACTGTGATCAGAGAACTAAAGCAGGGAGAGCAACTTGATTGGCTACAGTGCAGTCATAGAACAACTTGATTGGCTACAGTGCAGTCAGAGAGCAACTTGATTGGCTCCAGTGCAGTATGAGCACAGCCCGATTGGCTGCAGTGCAGTCCATAAAACCAATCAATTTACTATAGCTTAGTTAATTGGCTCAGAGGTATCCTTCACCCAACAGAAGCTCCCGTGCTACCATTAAACTCTTTATTGGTCTCATCAGTTAGAACAGAGTAGGAAGTTAATCTAAAGCTATAATTCTTACATCTTACTCAACAGAAACCACGAAGATGTAGACAGAGAAATAGGGAGACAGAGAGAGAGAGAGAAAAAAAAAGATCTGATACTAGAGGACCGGACTGAGGAGGCAGAGAAGGAGTCTCAAATGTGAGCTGTGACATTAAAGCTGAACCAGGACTCAAGAAGGCAGCTGTGCTCTGGAAAAATAACTAAGTGTACAAATGAGACAAGATCAGAACAATATGAAGATATGATACTTTATGAGAATATAGAACAGAAAGTCATCAACTCTAGGAAAAACAGAAAGATATCCAAGAAGTACTTAGATCAAATATCAAGCAAACAAAACCATGTTGTGGTTTTAATTAACTTGGGCGACTTAAAGAAAAGAATATCCGTTTGTCCTTGAAACTAGGAACATTTTATTTTAGTTAGTCTGTGGGTCTTTCCTCTGTGTCCCTGAAAAGAAAAGTAGTGCCAGCCTTGAGAATAACACGAAGTAATCAGAATACGGAAAAGTACAAGTTTCCTTTTGCTTCACTCTGTTGTTGTTGTTGTTGTTGTTAAATTTTAAGTCAACAATTAACTCAATACACAAGACTCACTGCTGGGGAAGAAAGTGGGACCGTTCATTTCAACATGATGTGAAACGAGAAAGATAGTCCGTGAATAAGAGAGCAAGTTATGGAATAGAAAGGAAATAATAGAAAAGATAGCACGCTTTCACTAAAGGATTCTGTGCAAAGTGGACATACCAAGAACTTGAGATGCTAGGGTACCAAAGATTAAAGTTTCTTACATAACTTAGAGAACTAAACATTGTAGACTTAGAGGAAGATGGTGTAAAATGGTGGGATGTAAGTTATGTGCTCAGGGTTTAATGTCAAGGAAGCAACAGATATGTTTAAAGGTTTGGTTAATGTCACTTAATGGCAGAACTTTATTTTCCTTTTCCTTTTATTTATTATCTGTATACATGTGTGTGGGTATGCACATGTCAAGGAATATGCGTACAAGACAAAGGACAGCTCTTTAGGAACCCCTTCTTTTCTTCTGACCTGTTTCGGGGCAGGGTCTCATACTTCTGCCACGATGATGTTACATACTTCAGGCTAGCTGGTCCTCAAGATTTAGGAAGATTTTCCTGTCTCCACCTTCCATTTTACCATAAGAATGCTTGGATTGTAGGCACATTCCACCATATCCCACTTTGTGTGTATGTGTGTGGGTACCAGGGATCAAACTCAGGTTGCCACCACCAACTTGTAAACTCCAACAGGGATTTGTTCTAAGAAATCCACTACTGGATTATTTTGTCATTGTGCGAACATCACAGAGTGTACTTACATAAGCCTACATGATATTATATACACACACCAAGGTTATACGGTTTATGTGTGTATGCATGTGTGCATGTGTGTGTGCGCGAATGCATTTTAGTTACTTTTCTCATTCCTGTAACAAATACCTGTCAGCTGTCACAGCAGGGAAGATTTGGCTCCAGGAGCACGGCTCTGGTCACATTGCATCTGCAATCAGGAAGCAGAGAGAGATGGAAACCGGTGCTCAGCTCAGGTTCCTGTTTTTAATTCAGTTAAAACCCCAGCCTCTGGGATGGTGTTTCTAACATCCAGAATGGTCTTTCCTCTTCAGTTAAATGTTTCTGAAACCTCTCTCATAGAGACACCCAGAGATGTGTTCCCATGGTGATTCTAAATCCCACCAAGTTCACAGATTAACCATCATATGTGCATCACACACGGACACTTATTAGTCTGTTGCTTACAGGGATATGATAGGCAAAATAACATGTTACATAAGAATAAGGGAAATGGAGGGGAGCTGGAAATAAGTGAAAATAATCAATTGAGAGATGACTATAAAATATATGAGGCTGCTCCTGGGTCATCCTGATTTATAGTAACTTTTTTAAATCTACAGGTAGAAGTACACCCTGAAACCATAGTAAAAATATAATAAAAACAAAAGCCAGTCCAACCATCCTTTACTGTCATTGTCAAGCCCTGTATACAGCATGTGACCAAACAGACCATACTTTGATACTGTGGGAAGCATGAGGCTGTCTCCGCCAGCCTCACCACAGACATATGTCCACTGTGCTGCTCCCGATGGCATGAAGCCTGTGGCATAACTCGACATCTTTTGGCTCCTTATAATGGTTTATAAAATTGTGTGTATTTTTAGTTTGTTGGGTGGAATGGGACATGCCGTGGTTCAGGTGAAGGTCAGACACTATTTGTAGTTAGTTGTCTTTCCACCTTTATGTGGGTTTTGGGGATTGAACTTAGGTTTCTGGGTTTACAAGGAAGTGCATTTACCCACTGTGGTAGTCTGAATGAGAATGGTTCTCATAGGCTCACATGTTTGAATGATCGGTCCCCGGTAAGTAGAACTGTTTGAGAAGGACTAGAATGGTTAGGGGGAGTAACTTTGTTGAAGGAAGCGTGTTACTGGAGGTGGGCTTTGGGGTTTCGAAAGCCCATATGAGGTACAGTGTGTATCTCTCTGCCTATTGCCAATGGATCAGGATATATAGCTCTCAGCTACTGCTCCAGTGTCATCCATGCCTCTGTGCTTCTTACCGTGATGATTATGGACTAGCCCTCTATAACTGTAAGCAAGTGCCCAATTGTTTTCGTTTCTAAGAGTTGCCTTGGTCATGCTGTCTTCGTAGCAATTAAATCGTAACCAAGGCGCCCACTGAACCATCTCTCTGGCCTTTCTTTCACTGTTGGCCATAATGTTTCCATGTAATGTATAATAACAGGCTCATGTTGCTTAGATCTTGCAATGTACCACAGAAACCAACAGCATTAACACCCGAGAAAGCTTGTTTCTCAGAGGTGGGGCAGTGGCTGGGGAGAAGACAGAGGAGCACCACAGCTTGCTTTTCCCCATGATATTTTTCATTTATCAGATGTGGAAAGTTGTGGTCCCCAGGGATGCTGCTCTTCTTTAAGGAGTCACAGCCCTCACTGCTCAGGAATTCCCAGAGGCACTTAGCACTCCAGACTAACTCAGCTGTCAGAGTCAGTGGAGAGAGGCTGCCACACACATGGGTGTGGGCTAGCCCACAGAAGTAAAGGGTATAGAATCTAGACAAGGCCTGGACTACCCATCTCCAGAAGCCCCTTCAGGTTTTTTAAGATTAAGCCATGCTCTTCTGACTTCACCCAGAGTCTTTAAAGTTGTTATTTTCCCACTGTTTGACTCTGATCCATTTCCTGGGAGCTTATTCATCCATATTGAATCAGTCCATGACCTGGATCTCCTAATGGTAAGTAATCCCGCTCAAGACAGCTTATCTTCAACATACACACCCACACAAGTATACTCACATACATTCACATACACCTCCACATATACACTCACACACATATTACACACACACTTTCACACACATATAGTCACATACTCACACTCAAACACACACATGTATACATACACATTTATACCCACATACATACATACTCACACACATACATACTCACACACACATACATACTTCACACTCACACACATACCTGCACAGCTTCACTCACGCACATACACTCACACATACACACACACATACACTCACATACATACATAGTCACACACATATACTCTCACACATACACTCACACACATATGTCCACACCCATATACCCATATGCATGCATTCACACATACACTCACACACATATACTCATGTGCATACATTAACACACACACATTCACACATACATACATACATACATTCACACACATATACTCGTGTGCATATATTCACACACACACATTCACACATACATACATATACTCATACACATATACTCACAGGTATACGCTCACATATATATTCTCATATATACATTCACAATACAATTATATATATATATACTCATATACATATACATTCACACATATACATATATACTCACAAACTCCCACACATAGACTTACATACATACATACTCAAACATGCATATACACATATGTTCTTATACATATATTCACACAATGCAATCACACATATGTACTCACATACACACATATTCAAATGCACACACATACTCACATGTGCTTATATACGTAGTCGCATACCTATACTCAAACGCACAGCACCATAGTCTACCTTTATTACAGCCAATGATAAACTAGGATGCTAAACAAGGTTTGGGTTCCTTTTCTGAGTCACAGCACCTCCCTCTCATCTCTCTGGTAGAGTGGCTGCTTACTTGTGTGTCACACGGTAGCTTTCCTATGCCTGTTTTTGCTGTTCTGTGCTTCGCAGAACCAAGTGAGTTCCCTTCCTCTTTGTTTTTCTTCCTCCTCTTATGAGGAAGCCTGTCTACCTCCAGATCCACTTTCTCACGGGAACTCTGTCTGCTTTATAACCTTTTCCTGCCCCCACCTCAGGGCCTGAAACCTCCCACTTCCCACTAATTACCCATGATTGGTCTCTCTCCTGTCTGCTTCTTAAGCATAAAGGCAACAACGAAAAGATGTAAATATCATCCAGGCAAAGAAGAGAGAGGTGGAAGACAAGATGTGATTAATTGCCTGCTGTATTGTGCAGACAATAATTGTCAGGGCAGGTCAAGGAGAGCCTGTGTGAGCCTGAGGAGGAACCATTCGTTTCCTTGCCAGCCGCACTCGCTTGTCTGCTGTCTCTTTAATCAATACAGCCATTCTCAGAGTGCAGTTCCTGGAGCAGAGCTTCATTGAATCTCCTTGTAGAGTTGTAAATCCCATCAAACTCACAGCAAAGACTAGCCATTATTCCTCCAGTGGAGTTCATGCCATAACCAGCAACTGGGTTTTACATGGCAACTTGTAGAACATACTTAATACATCACATCATGCATGATGGGGATCTGGTTCTCCTATTGGTGACCTTAGTTAATTTACAAGAGGTATTGCTGCCAAGGACCAGCCTTGGCTTGGAGGAAAGGGTGTTTGCGAGCAGAAAAAAAAAAAAAGAACTTGAAGTCAATCTTGGGTAGAAGCTGATAGGTCTGTGTTCTGCTCTCTAGAGATCTCTAGGCAGCTCAGCTCTTGCAGAACAAAGCCCAGTCTTTTATTTGCATATCAATTCAATTGTCCACCCCAGGTACCCTTTTGATTATCTCATGAATCAGCATTTTATGACCTTAGCCCCCAGATTCTTACAAAGAGACAAATACATTTTTTTTTAGCATAGCAAATAAATTCAGAGATCTGCCTGCCTTTGTTATCACAAACAATAAGCTAACTGAGTGGAATCTCACTCTGAGATCACCCTTCCCACCAGGCCTGGACCTAAACTAGTTTTGTCCTAGGCTGACCTTGAACTCAGACTTCTACCTGCCTTTGTAAGCACAAAAAAATCAATTTAGCTGGGTGGGATCTTGTCCTGCATTTAAATCTCTTCATCTCTTTCCTTAATATCTTTCTGACAAACTGGCTCCTAAGGCAGCGGCCTCTGTTCTTTTAGGTCTATGAGGAAACTCATATAATCCATCTTGCATCCTTACATTTTGCATAACAAAAAAATTATATATTCTTGAACTCATGTTTTCAGAGTTCTTCCCCACAGCCTAAGGGCTGTCCTGAAGGTCACAACATTTACCATTTTGCTGAGACACACCCTCAACCCCCTGACTCATGCTGCTTCTAAGAATCTTGGAGTCATTAACCTTGGCAGGGAGAACATTTCCTGATAAGTTTGGTGTGGAGAACATTTCCCAAAGGAGGAACAAAAAGTAAATTATGTACATTATTATAGCAACCATCAACATTTGTGAAGGCCCATGCCCTGTTGGATGTGCTCCAGGGACAGGAACTGTGTCATGCTATCCCTTCCATTCCTTCCAAAGAGGCCATGCAGGACTCAGCAAGGTACTGATAACTTGATTAATTTGTCCTTTGCAACAGTATTTGCTAAATGATCAGCCTCCCAATCACAGGAAGCTGCTTCTTAGAGCCCCAATGGAAAGTAGTTAATTTTAGATTGAGGTAAATAAGAATCCCTAGGACATCTGCTAAAATCAGACATTTGGCTCATCAGAGAACACTCAGTACACCCCATCCTCTGGGTAAATGGGAGGTGGAGACAGGCGATTCACCTGGAAGCTCATGAGGCCTGCTAGCCTAGGATGGGCAAAGTGGAAGAGAATGAAAGAGGAACTGTGTCTCAAATCAAGCTGAAAGGAGAGAAAGTTGTTCTCTGACTCCCACACTCACACAACATGGTACATGTGTACCCACACTTTCATACACACAGAGAAAATAATCAAGAATAAAAATATCAAGAAGTAATAAAACTAAATGATCTTAATGGCCATACTTATGTGTGGGAGCTCAGTTATCCTTTTGCTCTTGTCTCCAGGAGCTCTCTGTCTGGAAAAGCCCTGTTTTATACTTGGCTTCCCAGGGCAGTTATGAATAGCTGCCCCCTTTGCTCCCAGAAGGATCTCTGAGTAGATGGTAATTTTGGTGAACATCCTATTCATTTGACATCTTTCCCTAGGAGCTCTGCTTACGTGTTTCAGAACAATGTGTCATTTAGTGATTCTCAACACTGACCAGTGAGTAGAGTTACTCAGGGAATTTGTTAGAAATAAATCAAAGCCCCTCTTTTATTTCCCCACATTCCCCCCAAACTATTCCAACAATACGTTTAGCATCGGGCTGAAGAGTCTGTGTTTGGAGAATGTTCCCATGTGATTCTGACCATGTTTTTCCTCAGACCCCAGTTGGGAAAGCAGAGTTGACAGTTGTGTTTCTGCTGTCCTTCTGGGGGCTGTGTGACTCTGGATGCATTACTCAGACACTGAATATTTGCAGGATTTCACTGTCACATAATGTGGGTCACCACCTTCCTGGCCTCTGACATCAGTTTCCTCACCACCCATATTCTGCCTGACAAATCAATATCCCAGGCTTGGAAGATTCGTGGCTCTGACTGACCCCTTGTTTTCAAGGCTCTGGGAGAAGCAGGCGTCTGATATAAGAGAACGGCAGGAATAAAGTTTCACTTCTTGCTTATACTGCAGCAGCACGTGTTCTCTGCCGCGTTTTCTTTAAGGGATCTGCCCTTCTTCTGTGGAGTGATTTTAACAAATGTCTTCATGTCTTAGAGTTTTCTGCTACAACTTTTGAGAGATGGGTTGGAGGGGGCAAGTAAGAGGTTTTACAGACACAGCATATACCATGTATGCCCACAATCCCCTGGCCTTACCAACCATGGTGGTTCAAATGAGAATAAACTCTGTAGGCTCACAGATCTGAATACCTAACCACCAGGGAGTGGCACTGTTTAAAAGGATTAGGAGATGTGACCTTATTGGAGGAAATGTGTCAAGGGGGTGGGCTTTGAGGTTGCAGAAGCCATTCCAAGCCCAGCGTCTCCTGTGGATCAGCATATGGGACTCTCAGCTACCTCTCCAGCACCATGTCTGCTCCTGTGCCAATATGCTTCCTACCCTGATCACAATGGCTAAACCTCTGAAGCTGTACACAAGGCCCAGTTAAATGCTCTCCTTGATCAGTGTACCTGTGGTTGTGGTGTCTCCTCGCAAAAATAGAACACAACTAAGACAGAAACCTATAAGATACCATATATTATATAATCAAGCTGCATTCCTGTGGAGAAAAGAGAAGTGGCTTTTAAAAATAACCATTAATCAAGTTATCTTGAGATGCTCTACAAAAGGGACGAACAATGTCTCATTGTATTCCTGTGAGCATTCCACGGTGCTGCAGTTAGTGTGGTCCACTGACCAGAATCTAGAATGAATCACCTGGAGGTGGGTCTCAGGACATGCCAGTAGGGGATGGCCATCATAACATTGATTTGTGTAGGAAGACTCATCATTTGCAGGCAGGACCATCCTGGTAGGGAGGTCCAGGACTGTTTCAAATGGAGAAGGATCACTGCTCATTCCTTTCTGGACTTATTTCTGTTTCCTGACTGTGAGTGGGGTGTAAGCAGCTTGACCTCCCCTCCCTTGAACTCTGTGAGTCACATAAGCCCTTTCTCCCTTAAGTTGCCTTTGTCTGGATATTTTATCACAGCAAACCAAAGGAAACCACAACACATGCAATGATGTAGCTTTAGGCTTATAGCAAATGACCAATGGTCTTTCTTTCTTTCTTTCTCTCTTTCTTTCTTTCTCTCTTTCTTTCTTTCTCTCTTTCTTTCTTTCTTTCTTTCTTTCTTTCTTTCTTTCTTTCTTTCTTTCTTTCTTTCTTTCTTTCTTTCTTTCTTTCTTTCTTTCTTTCTTTCTTTCTTTCTTTCTTGTAGGTAAGCACACCACACCATTATTCCATCAATTGTTTAATGCTCAGATCCTTAAGTTCATACTATCAAATGGAATGATGATGTGGTAGGCTTGTGTTGCATTTGCCTGGATAAAACTGGAGTTGTTTCCAACCCTCTATTGTTCTAAGTCAGTAGAAGCCACAAGAGAGCTCACTCTTTGGAGGGAGAGGTGATATGGAAATCATATTCTTCTGAAGGCACTGAGGGCTGCAGTTAACGACTGTTGGCCAGATACGTGGTCACCTTTACGGAGGAAAGTCCTAGTTTATTCAATATGTAAAAATTCAAAAGAAGCAAAGGGCCGGGCGTGGTGGCGCTCCTCTGTAATCCTAGCACTTGGGAGGCAGAGGCAGGTGGATTTCTGAGTTCGAGGCCAGCCTGGCCTACAGAGTGAGTTCCAGGACAGCCAGAGCTATACAGAGAAACCCTGTCTCAAAAAAACCAAAAAAAAAAAAAAAAAAAAAAAAAAAAGAAGCAAAGGGGCACTGCAGGCTCTGGGTTGTTGCCTGGGGTTCTAACCAATGTTTTGGGTTCCAAGTTGCTTTTCTGTATTAGTCATTATTCCTGTATAGTAAAGGACCCCAAATTACCAGTTTCAAATAGAATGTATTATCTAGTAGAGCCAGACAAGCCATCAATGTGAGGCATAGTTATGCATTCTGACCTAAAGTCTTAGTCAAATTTTTGGATTTAGCTAAGCCTAGAAAGTCTACAGCCAAGCTCACCCATGTGTTTGTTTTTGGGTGGCCATCATTCTTCACTGTCTGTTGGCTAGAGGTCTTGGTTCCTTGCCATGCGTGACACTTCATAGGGTTACCACAATGAGACAAGTAGCTTTTTTCAAAATGATTGATGAGAGAAGGAAGGGAGGAAGAGAGAATAAACTAGGAGATAGAGTCCTTTTCTTTTATACTCCAATGTCAGAGATGACATGCAGTCACTTCTGCTTGGTCCTGCTGCTCACACTCACTGATATTGGTGCAGTGTGAGAGACACAAAAGTGGGAACGCTTAAGGTTGTTGGCAGTACCAGAAGTAAGGTTCAGTACCACATCTACCTGCTTTTCTTCCTGTTTACTTCAGGACTTAGAGTACTCTCTCTCTGTCTTTCTGTCTTTCTGTCTCTCTGTGTGTGTGTGTGTGTGTTTGTGTGTGTGCACATGCTAATTTTGCAGCCTTTATTAATCTTTCCTGATCTCACTCTGCCCTTTTTTTCTGTATCATTTGTACATCTTGAATTCTTTGTCTTCTCCCTGCAACACTGGGCACACAGGTTAAGATTCTCCAGAAGTCCAGAAGGTAGAAGAGAAGTCCCTGTTGGACATGATTCCTGGGAAAAGTTCTATACTTCCCATGTGCTGGCATTATAAAAATGTGCCATTATGCCCAGTTTGTACCCATTCTTAGGTGTAGTGCTGGGCATTAAGGAGAAAAGGGGATGCCCCTTGGAAAGGAGCACCTTGCCTTGAGTGATCGGAATTGGACCCAGAGTGCATGACCTTGGCTGAGTGAGCAGGGAGGAAGCCTATGGATTCATCTGGAAGAAGGAAGCCACCACCCTCATTAGTCCAATGACTCAAAGTCATCATGTTCAGTGTGTTCCTAGTATGCCCAGTAGGTGCCCAGGACAGCCAAAAATCAGTATCAACTTGCTAGCATGTAGAATCACATTGAAAACACATCAACTATAAGGAATTACCTTGACTAAATTAATCAAGGTGGGAAGACCCAGTTACATATGAGTGTCACCATTCCCTGCACTTGGGCCTTGAACTGCATAAGAAGAAAAAGTTAGCTGAGTAGGAACAATCTTCTGTGTCTGCTTCCTAACTATAGATGTAATGCTACCTCAAGCTCCTGTCATCAGGACTTCCCCACCATGAGAGAAAGTATGAACTAAAATAAATCCTTTCTCCCTTAGGCTGTGTTCATCTGGGTATTTTACCATAATAGCAGGAAAGGTAACTAAGACAGGCCTAAGGTGGGAGAAGCAAAGTGGGCACTCTTCCAGAGACTTTCTACCCAAAGAGCATAGTCTTGATCTGGCCTGTATATCGTGGCTGTGAATAACATATTTTGTACTTCTTAAAAGAAATCCCCAGATCAATGATGTCAGGGAGTCTGTGACTCATAGAGACATGTAGAGCCCAGGTACATGGATGCAAATTTCTATGTACTAAGCCTCTTTCTCTAACATTAGGAGTTCTTGCTGTGGGGAGAGAGGGAATGGGAGAAGGCTGAAAGTGAGAACGGAAATCCATTGGGGGGACATCTCTGGGACTAGCTGGAGACCTGGGCTGATGGAAGCTATGGGGAGTCTATGGGGGTGACCCTAGCTGAGACTCCTACCTGTGGGGAATATGGAGACTGAAGTAGCCACCTCCTGTAGCTAGGCAGGACTTCCAGTAGAGGGAGGGGGGACATCAATCCACCCACAAAACCCTCAACCCAAATATGTCCTGCCTACAAGATACACAGGGATAAAGATGGAACAGAGATCAAGGTAATGGCCAACCAATGACTAGCCCAACTTAAGACCCATCCCATGGGAGGAAGCCAACCTCTGACACTATTAATGATATTCTGCTATGCTTACAGACAGGATATGCTAGGGTAACTGTCTCCTGAGAGGCTTCATCCAGCAGCAGATGGAAAGACCCACAACCAAACATCAGGTAAAGCTAAGGGAGTCTTGTGGAAGAGTCAGAAATGAGCTAGTAGAGGGGTCAAGGATACTACAAGAAAACTTACAAAGCCAACTAACCTGGACCTAAGGGAGCACACAGATAGTGAACCACCAACCACAGGTATGCAGGGACTGGGCCTAGGCCCCCTACACATTTGTAGCAGATGCGCAGCTTGGTTTTCATGAGTCCCCTAATAGTTGGAGTGAGGAGGCATCTCTGACTCTGTTCCCTATCATTGGATCTTCTTTCCCCAATTGGACTGCCTGGTTGGGCTTCAGTGGGAGAGGAAATGCTTAGTTATGTTGGGACTAGATATCCAGGTATGGGGTGGTACCAAAGGTGTGTTTCCCTTCACAGAGGAGAAAGGTAGGGAATAATGGGAGGAGAGATCTGTAAAGGTACAACTGGGAGGACAGGAGGAAGGGAGGTTGCAATAGGGCTGTATAAATAAAGAAAATGAAGTGAATAAATCAATGAAGTAAAAACCATCCATTGTTCTATAGAGTGTATATTCCAGATCTGTGGCTGGAGATAGTATGGAAACTTGCTTACTGTAGCCAGGAGATTCTCCAATGTATAGATTATATAAATAAAAACAAACACAACAATTAAAAAAAAAAGAAGTTGAAGAGTCTCCAAGACCAAGATCATTGAGGTGCTTTGAATAAGAATGGCCCCCATAGACTCATATATTTGAATGCTTAGTCACAATGAAAGGATTAGAAGGATTAGGAGGTATGGCTTTTTAGAATGGGTGTGGCATTGCTGGAGGAAATCACTGACATTGGGCTGTGGGGTTCAAAAGCCCATGTCAGACCTAGGCTCTTACTTTTGGCCTGTGAATCACGATCTAGCTCTCAGCTTACAACTCTAACACCCACCTGCCTGCCTGCCACCATGTCCTCCGCCATGTTAAAACAGACTAAACCTCTGAAACTGTAAGTCCCCAACTAAATACTTTGATAAGAGTTGCCCTGATCGGTTTACAGCCCCATGGGAAGAACAATGATCTCAGCCACCCAGAAGCCCCAGGACTCCCAGGGACTAACCTTCAACCAAGAGGTACACATGGTTCCAGCCAAAAATGTGGCAGAGGAATGACTTGTTGGATATCAGTGGGAGGAGAGGTCCTTGGTCAGGTAAAGGCTCAATAGAGGTCCCAACAAAGGGAAATCGAGGAGGGAGTGGGTTGGGTGGAGGGCATATATGTGAAGGCAGGGGGTGGGAGGAGGGGTTGGGAGTCTTTGGGAAGAGGGGGAAATCGGGAAAGGTTTTACCATTGGCAAAGTAATTGAATGTAAATATTCAATTAAAAAAAAAAAGGTTGCCCCATCATGGTGCCTCTTCACAGCAATAGAACATTGATTAAGACGATACTTTTTTCTCTATCCATTTTCTTTCCTTCACACTGAAACATCTGCAAAATAATTTGATCCATTTTCCTTACCTCTTCCTTCTTGCTTTAATCTTCAGAGACTTGGCGTGTTACCAGCTCCATATGCATCATTGCCAGGTCATCACACTATGATAACATTTCCCTTAAAAAACAGTTAATATGTTTGCTATTTTAGTCTTTCTCAAAGGGACTGGGATTTTTTGTTTTCTTTCCTATCTGTTTCTAACCATGCTTCATTCTGTTTGCCCTAAAGTCTCTGGAAATGATTGTTGAGAAATAAATAAGCAAACAGAGGAACACATGGAAAAGAAATAATGGGGAAAATATGTGAAAAATGAGTAGATCTTAGAAGTCAAAGCTGTGTTTAAATATAGACCACTGATTAAGGTTTTGGACAGACATTTGCTGGTTACGCAGATGTGCCCAAAGACATCTTAAGCAAATGTTGACTCCAGTTGACCAAACCTGACATTTCCTCCAGCCCTACACTCATTTTATTGTGTATGTTTGAGAACAGAAGAGTGCCCAACACAGGGAACTCCACACAATGTGGAGGAAAACAAAACCAAACAAAAAGAAACACCAAGTAGCAATCAGAAGAGGAGTTTGCCACAGTGTAGTGGTGGCCAAGCCTGGGAGCATTTAGAAAATATACATTTCTGATCAGATCTAGATTCTAAAAGTTCAGGGGCTTGGGGAAAGGTTCTAGCACAACTACAACAGTTGAGCCAGCATCTATACCAGCAAGACTGATGGTATCCAAAGGTGGATTTAAGTGTGAAGGGAACATTAACCTAGTGTGCTACATAAAGGAGGTCCTTCAAGGTAAGGTAAAAGCACATGACCACTGTGTCCATTTCTTGTTCAAATAGTGGAATTTATTTTGTAGCCTGCCAATTTGGCAACTATTCAGAGAATTAAATTCATTTAGCAAGTCAGAAGCTTTTTCATTTTTTTTCTAACATCATTTTAGTTACAGTAAACATCAACGGACAGTGCTCATATCTTTTTATTGGAAACAGTGTGGCTGCCATCCTGCTGGAAATAGAGTGCCAGGGCACCTTGCATTTTCAGCATCTAAAGTTTCTTTTGAGAATCAGACAATTGATCATACTTGCCAATTATACTTAAAATGATACACAAACACCTAGAGTCAGCTGATCATGAGTCCAAACACAGGTTCTGATTCTTGCTGCCTGTGCCTATAGCCACAAGCCATTAATCTCTGGGCTCGTTCCTGTTTTGTGATGGTAACAGTAACTATCATAGAAGATGAGGGTTTGAATGAGCTACCTCCTCCACGATCTTAGACATTAATATATTTTGTCCCTAGTTGTTGATGTTTTTTGAGGAAGATTAGGTGTAGCTTTTCTGGAGGAAATATGCCACTTGGAACAGACTTTGGGGTTTCAAAAGTCACACACCATTTCCAGTTATCTTGTTCTGTTTCCAGTTTGTCACTGAAGATGAGAGATTTCAGTTGCTGCTTCTGCATCCTCTGCCACTACTTGCTACCTCTACTCCAAGATCACAGATTCTCATCCCTCTGGAACCAAAAACCAAATGAACCCTTCCTTCTGTAGGTTGCCTTGGTCATGGTGGTTTTCCTCAAAGCTATAGGAAATTAACTCAGACAGAGGGTATGAATGGGCGCAGGGGAGTACCCCATATAGGCCCCTGAGTCATGGCCTGAGTCGTAGAGAATAGTCAAAGAGCTAGCTTTTAGAGTTATGATTATTAAATCTCAGTATGATGAGAACATCTATGGGGAAGACAACCAAGATTACTCTTATAACCCAACACCATTTCTGAAGATTAAAGATAACTGGAGGCTACCCTCCTCTGGGTCAAGTTTCAAGAAGTTGAGTTTGTTTGTTCATTTGTTTGTTTGTTTGTTTTTAACTAACTATGGGCAGAGACAAGCATATTCTCACCCTCAGCATCACAAGATGATGGAAGTATTCCACGAGAAAGGGAGTCTACACGACATTGTGTTGGGAGTAGGAGTAACAATTATTCCAGCAGAAAAAGAGGGAAATTTGGAAAGAGGTTGATCTTAAGTGTCTGAGTTTTAGTGCATTCAAGGCAACTACCCACAACCCTGAGATGCTTATGGCCTTTCTACCTATATGACCCTGAGGACAGAAAGGGCAAAGGAGTGGGATGAATCTCCAAACCTTCACAATGGCATTCATTTAGAAGGACTGTGTATTTTGCCAAATTTGAGAGGGGACATGGTGGGTTTTATGTGAGGGAATTCTAAGGGCAGGGAGATATACTGGATGTGAGAACTGGCAGGCAAAGGGCTTTTGGAAGATTCTGGTAGTAGAAAGGAAGAAATGTGTGCAACATACCCTTGCCTGGGAGGCACTAGGCTAAGCCTCTTCTTGAAGATTCAGGCAGTAAAGCCTTGCTTAATCCTTATATGATCCAGAGGAGTCAAGTCAATAACCTGAGGAAGATGCCAATGTTACTCATTCCCTGATGTTCAGGAAAGACAACCTGAAGACATCTATTTAAATGTCCCTCCTTGGTTCTTGGCACATGTCTTTAATTCCAACACCTGCAGAGGTAGAGGCAAAGGCAGAGGCAGAGGCAGAGGCAGAGGCAGAGGCAGAGGCAAGAGGCAGAGGCAAAAGGCAGAGGCAGAGGCACAGATCTCTGTGAGCTTGAGGCTAGCCCAGTCCAAGATAATCAGAGTTACAATGAAACCCTGTCTCAAAAACAAAACAAAACATAACAAAACAAAACATAACAAAACAAAACAAAACAAAACATGACAAAAATGCCTCCCTTCAGGCTGGGGCTATAGCTCAGTTGGTAGTGTGATTGTCTAGCATGCATGAAACCCTGGGTTCAATCCCCAGCAACACCTAGACCAGGAATGTCTTGTATCCCCAGTAGCTCAGAGATGAAGGCAGAAAGTTGAGAAGGTCATGGTTATCCTTTTCTACATATCCAGTTTGAAGACAACCTAAGTTGCACGAATCAATGTCTCAAAAATATTATTTTTAGAATGTCCCAATGTCTTCACTGAGCTTGAATATGGAGTAATCTCAGGGAATGTTGGGAAACGCGATGTTTCCTGTCACCGTTCCATGGGGACGAACTACATTGTGAACTCTGACATAAAGAAGAGACCATTTATAGAGACCATCTATAGGCTATTGCCCCATGCTGCCTGTTCCTCTTCCCACAGGGTTACCCACAAGAGAGGTCTTGTGGTCAGAAAATGGAGAGGCTTATTTCCTTTAGGAGTTGCTTGGTAATGTTTTGACAGACAAGGAAGAACTGAAGGGTAGCATAAACAGTTTAAAATGCAGAGCCTTCCGGGATCCAAAAATGAAGTCTCAGAACTTTGCATACTCCCCTTTTCTGGAAACCGTTTAGACACAAAGACCATTGTCTGAAACTGTTCAGACTTATAGCCTCGTCTGACATCATACGAAGATTTTCCTGTTGACCCTCCCAATCTTCATATATGAAGCTCTTTGTGCAGCAGCCCTCAAAAAGCCACTCAGATGGTGACAACATATAATCTCATTTTCTCTTCCAAACCCACTTATCTTGAACAAATGCAAACAGTGATATAATAGTTGTGCTCAAATTTTATTTTGAAAGTTTTTTTTTAATTTAATTAAACAGAAAGGGTGATGTGTCGTAGAATTTTCCCTGTCCAATTGCATTAGTACAGAGGAGGCCTGTGATTGGACAGGGAGGCAGAGCTAAGAATCGCAGAGACAGAGAGTGTCTCAGAGGAGGGAGAAGCCAACATGGAGGCGGATGGACAGGAAGAAGATCCTGATTCCGCATGGTTTTACCAGCCACAAGTAGCTATGATTTCACAAGGTTAGAAATATTGGGATAAAGCTTTTATCATTAGCAATTGGCTCTGAAATTACTGCATTGGCATCTTGTAAATTGTGATTTTATTGATGTATAAATCTGATTGGTTAATTAAGCTTTAAGAGTCTTGATTCTACCAGGTTACTGGGTACTGTGTTATACAACCATGAGGTTGGAGGTTCCATTTAGTTACTGGAGTGTGGGATTGCTGACTGCATTGAATTATGGCCGGGGAAGTTCTAGCAGTTCTTGGGACAAGTGAGTCAGATGCTGGGGTTAGGGGCTAGCTGGAGAGAGTGTTGACAGCGGTCAGAGCGCAGGACCATGGTCTGGTCCCAAGTGTTGGCGGGTTCATTTTTTAATACAATGATGTATGTAGAATTTAACTTGATATAGGTCATGAAGTTCTTTAAGCTGAGTGTAGGACACCCCAATCAGGAACCCATTTGCTCTGTAGGGAGACAGAGGAAGGAGTTCACAGAGAGATCATCAAGTTTCCTGGGAAGCAGTAGGTCATATATCTCCTGGAGCTACTTCTGGAAGACCTGAGCCAGATGGGTGGAGCTCATGTTACCGGTCTGTGTGGTTAGTTTGGGGTTTTGGTTTTCTGAAACAATATCTCAATATATAGTTCAGGCTGACCTCAAATTTACAATCCTCCTGCCTCAGCCTCCCAAATTCTGAGGTTACAAACATACATCACCAGACCAATTAATGTGTGTTTTTAACACACTCAAAACAAAAACTCCAAGCTGGGAGCTGAAGCAATGGCTCCTCAGTGGTTAAGAGTCCTTCCTGGGCTCCTAGTGGTCCCAGGACCATGTGTAACTCTAGTCACAGGGGATCTGCCACTTTTTTCTGCCCTCCTTGGGCACCAAACTTAAGTGTATAGATGTTCACATGTACAAAACACTGATATGCACTAAATAAATAAATTTTAAAAACCAACACACACAAATCCTCAAGGCTGTGCATGGCGGTGTACACCAATAATCTCAGCACTCAGGAGGCTGACCTCAGAGAGTCATTAGTTCTGGGTTAGCCTAAGTTACACAGTGAGATCCTCTCTCAACACAAACAGACAAATGTTTGTGTTGTTTTTCTCACATAATTTACTTCATTTATTGCACCTTCATTCGCTGAAGTCCGCCGAATGTTAGGCATTTTGAGAAAGGGTAGAGCTGACTTTCTTTCTGAGTAGGAACATGGGAAGTGGGTCAGTAGGTCAGAGTTGATTGCATGCAGTCTCCTTCTGTGCTCTGAGAAAGGTGGCTTGCCCATGCCAGTTTGCATCATGGTCAGCAGTACAATTCAGGTGTTAACCATTGAGGAAGATGGAAACTTGGGTTCCCACGAAGACAACCTGCATTGTGAACCTGGAAACTTGGCTTGTTACTGTCTCAACTCCTCAACTCAAGACTCAAACCACTAACTCTTTGAATCTGCCTGTTTGAAATGACATTTAAAATGATGCCTGCTCACGGCACTTTGTCTGGCTCCTGGTTAATTGGCTGGGTTCTTGCCTATGTTGGTAGTGCCCAGTCGTGTCAGTACATTAAACAGTTCTCAACTCTGTAGGGAGGAGGGATGATGTTTGGGAGGGTATTTAGTTAAGAGGGGAAACAATGGGACTCCCGGTCTGTACAGTGTCTCAGACTTCAGGGTCTTGGAAAGGTTAGAAGATCTTTAGGTGCAGCTCTTGACCACACAGCCCTCACCAATGTCTTGTATACATTTACATTTTCATCCATTTGTTCTGTAAGACACATAAATAGAAGACTCATGAAGAAGCAAGGAACTAGATTTACCAGCTAAAGACCAGGCCAGATTTTGGCTGCACATGGTGAGAGGCCAGAGTGAGGGTTTGAGGAAATGTTTGTTTCTTTTACAAGCACATTTTGGAAACCATCTGGATGTTTAGCCTCCTGTAAACTAGAGCTGTAAGGCACTGAATGCTCTCCAGTCATTGACTTAGACACCCAGTAAGCATCTCCTTGGTATGTTTGCCACCATTAATGCAAAGAATGTGTTCACCAAGGCTGTGTTCAAGTCACATGCTGAAAATCAAATCATATCTTACACGTCCTTGGGATGCTTGCTGCTTGAAGGACTTCTCCTTAAACACTTTATCTGTCAAACACATACACACACATAAATACACAAACATCATGTATGTGTACAATGCATTTATCTTGGCTTAAAACTGGGTGCAACTGTGGTTTCTTGCTTCCTATATTTACCATTTATTAAAATTCCTCTTTTCTCTCCGATGACTTAATGGCTAAAAGCCACTGCCCTAAATATCTGCTTGATTCTCAGACAGAAAGACACCGGTTCCTTGTTAGCCACTCCATATATACAATGAGCTACTGTCAATAAGATCTCTGACATGTACAATATCTGGCAAAAGCGGTTTATTTTTAACAGTGTGAGGGAGGAGGGGAAGAACCCCTCTGGCCTCTCCCAGAATGTCTGTGTGGGATATTGTTGGTCTGTTTTGAAGGACTCAGTGAGTGGGTGAAGTAGGGAGGGGAGGCAGACTCTTCAAGGCAAAGGGAGACTAGGAGAGGGGGAGGGGGACCTTGCTAGCCTCAGCTGGGAGAAGCCATGCAGATCAAAGAACTGCTCTGCTGAAGCTAACTTTTCTTCAAGACCTTTCCGAAGTTGTCAGTTAAACCAGACAAAAAAAGAGCCTGTTGCTCTAATTACCCACCTCATCAGGCTGCATTCCCATTTTGCTTGATCAGCAGGAATCTTACCCACTGGTTACCAAGCCCAATTTGCATGCAAGAGCCAGCTGCTGATTTTGCATCTGGAGCAGGTTGGCTGGGTCCAACCACATGTGAACACTTTTCTGGTCATTTTGAACTTAACTAGGCCTTTAACAGCTACTACCTCAGGGCTCCTTCTGAGGATACTTTCTGGTGGTAGCACTTAGTTTCCTGGGGCACTGACTAGCACCCTTCCAGGGAGATACAAATTCTGCCTCAGCAGAGATGGAGCCCTGAGCATCCCGTCCACGTGTTCACGCGCCAGGCTCAGCCCCCCCCCCCCCCCACCTTCGCCTGCATGAGTGTTCATCATCCATCACAAACAGGGACCTGTGTGCAAGGATGCTCGGGACTTTTGGATGGTGACAGTGCTGCAGTAGTACCATATAGGAAAAATTAATCTTCTTCAGTTTGAATGGAATCTCTAGCCGATATGTAGACCTACCGTTCTAGGTGAGCCTAGGCTAACTGGCCACTCTTCAGGAATGGAAGGCAGAGCCACCTTAAGTCATGTTAAAGAGAAAGGAATAATGACTCCTTTCATGAGATAGCGTTCCTTTTCTTCCCAGAGTTTCCCTTCTCTTGAGCAGCAGCCTGAGGCTGAAGTAATGCAACTTTGTAAGTCAGGCCAACTTCTCTAAATGACTCAGAAAAGCTTTCTCCATCACATAGCTGCCTGTCCACCATGTGTCTGACCTTCCTCCAGGTAGCTTTACTCAAACCACCTGGCCTTTACTCTTCCTTACCTCAGTCTCCCTTCCCCAGGCAGCCACCAGGATTTATAGTTTGTCTACTTTGGAGTTTTACTTTTAAATGCTAAAACAAAACAAAACAACCCCTGTCTTGAAGTTTCCTTAGAACTCTCAAATTCTTTTGCTGATGAGACCAAGAACTCCAAGAAGGGGTTCCCATTTCCTGGGTAACATGAGGTGACTCCAGCAGGACTCCCCAGTTTTTCTGATAAGTACAGTTGTATAGCTAGAGATTATTTTATCAATCCAGAAACAAGCTAATGTCAAGTTTGAGGCTACATAAACATGAGGCACAATATGCATTTAATTCAGTGTGAAGACTGAACTTCTCTGTTTGGCTTTGACTCTTTGCAGCATTGACTGGATGTTAGGAAGCACACTGACGCTTCTTTTGAGTATTGTCTTAGTCAGGGTTTCTATTCCTGCACAAAATATCATGACCAAGAAGCAAGTTGGGGAGGAAAGGGTTTATCAAGCTTACAGTTCCAAACTGCTGTTTATCACCAAAGGAGGTTAGGACTGGAACTCAAGCAGGTCAGAAAGCAGAAGCTGATATAGAGGCCATGGAGGGATGTTTCTTACTGGCTTGCTTCCCCTGGCTTGCTTAGCTTGCTTTCTTATAGAACCCAAGACCAGCAGCCCAGGGCTAGCACCACCCACAAGGGGCCCTCACCCCTTGATCACCAAAATGCCCCACAGCTGGCTCTCATGGAGGCACTTTCCCACCTGAAGCTCCTTTCTCTGTGATAACTCCAGCCTGTGTCAAGTTGACCCTCAAAACCAGCCAGGACAAGTATCTTATCCTCAAAGGCAGGATGGACTCCTTCCCAGACCGAATATACTCTTGGAGAATTCTGAGAGCCCAAGAGAATTTGGAGACTATGAGAAGGGCAACTGGAGTGGGGGCAACCTGTGAAAGGCTGTATCTGTCTTTTCTAGTTTGTGTTGTGAAGCTTCATTTGAAATCATGGTGCTCATACCTATGGAGGGGAGGGAACTGGGGAGGTGCTCACAGAGTAAAGACTTGCACCGTGTTACTGTGGCTCACTTCTGGGCTGGGTATTTCCAGGTTCTTGGCCTTTTATCTGAGGAGTCAAAAATAATGTTTTATAGATTTGCAGAAGAAGGAAGATAAGCTTCACTGGCTGGAAAGCAGTAAGATTATAGAGGGATACATTCGAGGTTGGTAGCAGGAATCTGAATGAAGACAACTAAGGTCCCAGGTTACCACTTGAGTCTGAAGGAAGTAGAGGCTGGTGTTGAGGAATATTGCTCAAGTGGTTCTCAATCTTGGTTGACACCTCAGGTCACATATTTATTCTTCCTATTATCCATGCCCAACTATGCACAGATGGTAATAAAACTTGGTAAATACAGAAGATCTCTAGAAGTTCACTTGAAGGACCAAGTTTATCTTACATGCGCTAAAACCAGTTCAGGCTAGATGGGCCCTTCTACTCTTCATACCTAGCTATGCTGAGAATACACTTGAATAGACAATGTCTTAGCATGATTGCTATTAATGATGTATAATCTACATTACTATTCTGAGATAAGAGTATATATAGCCTGAAGCAGGTTCTAGGGGAGTCTGGGGCTTTAAGGTGCAATGGTCGGACAGGAACACTATGTGCACGTAGAACATGCAAGCAAAAGAACTAATGTGCCAAATGTATCATTAGAAGAGGAAAGTACAAATAATCAAAACCAAGTAGGGTCTGGGGAACCAAACTCTCTCCAGTGCTTGCCACATGAGCATCTGAGAACCACACAAGAAGAAAAGGCCAGTTCTGTTAGCATATGCTTGTAATCCAAGCTCTGGGGAAGTGGAAAGAGGCAGAGCCCTGGGAGGTGCTGGCCGGCCAGCCTGACCTACTTGGTGAGAGTCAAGGGCAGTTCCTGAAGAATGACACATTAGGTTGTCCTTGTCCTCTGGCTTCCATATGTTCTTGCATACATGTTTATGCACACCTGAATACACACACACACACACACACACACACACACACACACACACACACAAAAGCATATGTGGAATATAAAGAACAATGAGATAGGATTCAATACACAAAGAATTTAAAAATAAATGTAACAAATTTCTTGTTAAAGTAATCAATTGCATTTCCATCGAATGCTGATTCATTCCACTATCAATACTTAAATCAATATTTAAGCAAATAGGTCTTACGGGAGAGCTTCAAACTTAAATCTGTGCCTACATAAGATTAAGAGTCTGATCTTTTAAAGGAGTCATATGACGTACATCCCATGCAACTCTTAGCAACGGCTGCCATTAACACTTAGAAAGGGCTGAGCCTTACAGGATGCACTTTGATAAGTACACCACCTTGTTCAGTTAACCTTCCAAACGATCCTACCAGACCTGTATTTTTATGTCCATTTTCCTGGTGAGGTAACTGAAGGATAATGTAATAGATGTGATTTGCTCTGTCGGCTTTGCTTTCTTTCCTTGGAAGACCGACATTTCTCCTAGTCTGTAAGTCACCAGGGCTTTTACCTCAGCTCCGTCCAGTCATGGTGCACAGGTAAAGAACATCTCCTAGACAGGCCAGTCAGAAACTCTATTCTGAGAACTTGCATTCTGAGTGGACATAGCAGCCCAAGACTCAAACACCATCCAAAGTAGGATTGTCGGAGCTAAGTGTCCTAAAGACACCGGATACTGAGCGTCCTTGCCAAGTTCTCTGGAGCAGGCCGGCTTTCAGCTCTTTTTGTTCTTTGAACGACCTGTTGCCCTTATTAAAAATAGCCCTCCCTGGGGACAGTGTGTGTTTTCAAGAGCTAGTTTGTTCTCCTTGCTGCTCAAATAGGTTCAGTCATGGCTTAGACTCAAAGGGAAAAGGTAAGACGTTAACTCAGATTTTAAAATCCCACCTGTAGGCCATCCTGATGCAGGCCCCTGTACCTGTGGGTGGGGGAGTCCTTGGTCCTTTCTCTCGGCTGGGAACACTGAGAGGCCTTGCTCCAACATGGCCAATTTAGATAAGAAGAGACAGCCCATGATTTTAAAGCTTTATTGTAGAGAAATAAAGTGAGAGAGGGGAGGTAAAAGCCTGCCATGACCATGTGGACAGTGGGGGGAAGAGAATAGAGAAAGAGAAAGAGGAAGAGGAAGAGGAAGAGGAAGGGAAGAGGAAGAGGAAGAGAAGAGAAGAGAAGAGAAGAGAAGAGAAGAGAAGAGAAGAGAAGAGAAGAGAAGAGAAGAGGACAAGAGAGTGAAGAGGGCCCAAGCATCCCCTTTTATAGTGGGCTGGACTACCTGGCTGTTGCCAGGTAACTGTGGGGCGGGACAAACCTGATTGTAGCCAGGTGACTGTGGAGGTGGAGTCCAACCAGAATGCTAGGGACCTGGGGCGTAGCCCTACATGATCGATGGCCGTTGGGTTATGTCCAACACCACCAGTAACCATGAGTCATAAATGGTGGTTCATTTGCCTGTTTGCATTAATTTGGGGGCTTTTGTTATCCTGCAGCAATAGATTTTGCATTGGTTTTGCTTTGCTGCTGAAGGTTTTGGCTAGTTTCTCACCAGTACAACATAGCCACTAATTAGGTTGCTTTTCTTTGTTTGGGAAGCTAGGGAAGGAAACCAAGACCTTGACCACAGTAGCTTCCCTACTGAGTTCCAACTGCCCACCTGCTTTTAGTTGCCTGTTTCTGATAGCACATCAATATATTAATATTACACTCCCTCTGATATGGGGCAAGCTATGTCATCAGTCTAGGTGTCCGCCACCTCCTGCACCCGTGGTGTAAGGGCAGGAAAAGCTCCTAGTGATCCAGGGTGTCTTCCAGAAGAGGAGGTCCTGCTTTTTTGAGCCTGGGTGATGAATGAGGTGGTCAAGAGAACGTAATCCTGTGGAGACAGCTAAACTTCTCAAAGTCCTAAGCATCAATGATCCAGAATGCTGCACCTCAAGATAGTAGAGAAGTGAACCCCAAAGTGTTTAGTACTGGAATATGTTTATACTCTAGACTGAAATTTTTAAATATGTACATACATGCCCTCAATAAAGTAGTTTTGTAAGTGGTGAACGCTGAACCATCCTTACATGTAATAAAATGCATTACACGGTATTCCATTGTGTAAATATACCACATTTTCTGTATCCATTCCTATGTTGAGGGACATCTGGATTCTTTCCAGCTTCTGGCTATTATAAACACGGCTGCTATGAACATAGTGGGGCATGTGTCTTTATTACATGTTTGAGAATCTTCTGGGTATATCCCCAGGAGTGGTATAGCTGGGTCCTCAGGTAATACTATGTTCAATTTTCTGAGGAACCACCAGAATGATTTCCAGAGTGGTTGTACCAGCTTGTAATCCCACGAACAATGGAGGAGTGTTCTTCTTTCTCCACATCCTTGCCAGCATCTGCTGTCCCCTGAGTTTTTCATCTTAGCCATTCTGACTGGTGTGAGGTAGAATCTCAACTAACCCGGACCCCCAGGATCTGTCAGACACTGAGTCACCAACCAGGCAGCATACATCAGCTGATATGAGACCCCCAACACATACACAGCAGAGGACTGCAGGGTCTGGACTCAGTCACAGATGATGTACCTAACTTGGGGCCCTAGGGAGTGGGAGGTCTGGTAGGGTGGGAGTGGGGTGGGGACATCCTCTTGGACATTGGGTTGGGGAGTTGGGGTCAAGGGAGGAGGTGTGGGATGTGGAAAAGTCAGAGTGTAGTTAGGAGGGGGATAAAGTGTTTTAAAGAATAAAAAAAAGTAACGTGTAGAAGATATATGAAAAACATAAACATTTACAATGTTTCATTTTGTATATGTATGATTCTTTTGTGCCTGTCCTGGGACAGTCACACCCATTTTTGGATGTCATTAAATTAGGTGCCAGGAGAAAGAGATCCCTGAAGTGACTCCAGATAAAGTTCCATTGGACATGGTTTTTGCTGAAGGACTTTTGAAGGTCTTCCTCTATTTTTGATGTTGGTATATAGATATCATTTTCATAATACCAATTGTTCATTTATATGTTTTTCCCATTGGATGGTGACTTTTTTGCTGTTATTTTTTTGCTTTTTGCTTTTTGTTTTTCAAGACAGGGTTTCTCTGTGTAGCCCTGGCTGTCCTGGAACTCACTCTGTAGACCAGGCTGGCCTCAAACTCAGAGATCCATCTGCCTCCCAGAGTGCTGGGATTAAAGGCGTGCGCCACCACTGCCCAGCAGGATGGTGACTTTCTTCAGTAAGAGGGACAAAGTCTTGCTGTATAGTTCATACTGGCCTTGAACTCACTGTGTGTTCATTGTGTACCTTTCTTCTGTGTTTGAGCCTGAAATGTCCCAAACAGACTCAGGGTTTGAACACTGAAAGACTGCAGAGCCTTGAAGATGGAGAGCCTTAGAGTGTGGAGCCTTCCTGGCAGGAGTAAAGATGCCACTAGCGGTAGGCCTTTAAAGGCTGTATCTGCCCCTGGTCCTAGCTGATGTGTTTATACAAAGATAAGGAGAGGAAGACTATGTTCTATGGATGTGTAGTCAGGTATGGGCAAAGGGGATGTCTCAGGGGGTCCATGCTGAGACATCCCTTCCCCTACTCCAGGGACCAGCTGCACGACAGCATAGTATAGAATAGAGTTTATTCAGGGCATGGGGAGGGGAGTTAAGAGGGTAGTAGAGGCAGAGAAAGGCAGAGAGAAAGTGTAGAGAGGTAGAGACCCAGTCATGCACACGTGGAGAGAGGGGGAAGGGAATGGGGAAGGGAGAAGAGAAGGGTGAGGGGACAGGGAGACAGAAGGGAAGAGCCCAAGAGAGCAAGAAAGGGAGGAGGGGGCAAGAAACTCCCTTTATAGCGGTGCTACCTGGCTGTGGGGGTTGAATTTAGACAGAATGCTAACACTAGACTCCCCCCCCCCACACACACCTGACTCCTTCCTGATATACATGACCTTCATGTTCCTGCCATTGCAGACAGAACCATTTCCCTATGATGATGGCTGAGCCGGGTTAAACTATGAAATCAGAAGCAGTCTTTCCTTCCTTAAGCTGTTTCTGCTACGATTCTGGTCACAATGCTGGAGAAGTCAATTGATACACTGTGTCTCCAGAGTGCTTGGATTAAAGACATGCCACTACACCTGGCACTGAGTTGTGACAGTCTCAAGGTCAAGGATTATATCTCATTTATCTTGGTATGTCCCATGTATGGCTCCAATAATCAGTCAATTTAATCGTGAAGAGGTCAGCTCAGAAACTTGGAAAATTCCATCGGACCCCTCCCCTCCTGGAAGAGAAGGGTCATAAAGGACATAGGCGCCCCTCCCCTCAAGAAGGGAGGGGCTAAATTGCATTGCTTAGACCACAGGGAGGAGGGACTGACCACCAGCCATCTTCCCAGAGTCAACCAGACCAACTACCTCATTCCCTAGAGACCAATCAGTTTAAAAGTCACACTATCCCACCAATCACATTGTGCCTAACGGTGGCTGCCCTAAGAACTGTATAAAGTCTCACTGGACGGGCTGCGCATGGCCATTCTCTCTCTCCAAGTGCAGGGTGACCCCCAACATGTCAGAACAATAAATTCCTCTTGCTTTTTGCATCGATTCCCAACTCCAAGTTGTTCACTCAGGAGCTCCCCGGTAAGCTAAGGCTCAACAGAGTCTTACAGTAGAGCCCTGCTTCCCACAGAGCCTCCCTTCCTGGGTGGCCAGGCCTGGCTCCATCCTTCATATTGGTCAGGCTGGGTCTCCACTGGAACAGTACAGCCAAGACCTTGGGAGCAGTGGCTGAGAATCCCAAGTGTTGTGATCATAAAAAGAGAAAGAGGCTTGAGAATATAGTATACAGCGGTGTGGGGGAGGGGATGCCCCAGCAGGCCCATGCCGAGGCATCCCTTCCCCCAAGGGACAGACACACACCGGCATAGCATAGAATAGAATTTATTTAGGGCATGGGATGGGAGTTAGTAGGTAGTGGAGGCAGAGAGAGGGAAAGAGTAGAGAAGCAGAGGCCGGCCATGACCACGTGGAGAGAGGGGGAGGGGAGGAGAGCCCAAGAGGGGGTAAGAGAGAAGCTGAGCTTGAGAGAATAAGAGATGTTAGAGAGAGAGAAGGGGCTGAGCAGCCCCCTTTATAGTAAGCCAGGCCTACCTGGATGTTGCCAGGTAACGGTGGGGAGGGGCATACCTGGCTGTTGCCAGATAATTGTGGGGTGGAGCTTAGACAGAATCCTAACACCAAGACTGACAGTTTTGCTCTTAATCCAGCCTTATTGACCACCAGCAACTGATCAATACATTTTAAAAGCACAAACAAATGCAACGAATTGGCTATCAAAAAAATTAGCCTTGGGTCTAAGTTCAAGGAAATCTATCAAATAGCAATGGCTTAGAAGCCACCGTTGACATTCAGGGCAGTCTCTGTTGGCGCCATGGGTATGGTTTGCAGTGTAAGCTTGCTGAGTTTGCAGTGCTGGAGCCTCCAAGTCCCTCCCACAGCTCTTACAAACCTAAACTCTGAGGCAGGAGGACCCCCGCTGTGGTGAATACACATTTCCCCTGTCCGCAGAGCTAGGGGCTTGAGGCACTTAAGGCGTGCATGAAGACCTTTAATTGAGCTCAGGTCAGGAAATAGCACATGTGTTCTGAGTCTCTCTAATCCCCCGACAGTATATTATCAGGGCTGACAGAGGCGAGGGCTGCTGCTCGCATTTTTGTGAGATTATGCAATTTGGTCTTCCTTGATATCCCAAGAGAAGCCTGGGAAACTTTACAGTTTCAACCTTTTTCCTTTCCCGCGAAGGAAGTAGGATTCCATTCTATTCTTTGCCCAGCCCCACCCCCACTCCCACCCCCACCCCATAAGAAAGAGTCTCCTTGACGAAGGGAGAACTCACAGAGTGAAGGTATCTGGGAGAGAAAAGTCGTTAGGATTCCCAGGGCTTGAGAGATGTACTACTTCAAGGACTAAGTGAGCCCCTCACACGTTTTCGAACGATGGAATAAAGGAATAGGAGACCACACCCGCTCTCGGGTGGCTGACAGAAAGAAACCCAGCAGGAAGGAGGGACAGAAATGGAGAGATTACAGGTCTGAAAAATGTATTGTGATTCCCAAATGAATAGGATATTTCATCCGTGATGGGGATACTCTGGAAGGGCTGAGCGTTAGCTCTAAATCCAGAATTCTCTCGCAGGGAGGCAGAGACCTCAGACAGCTAGATCTCAAGGACGCATTCAAGGCCTCTCTCCTGGCGCTTAAAGCTACTGCCCAGGCTGTTTGCGGCGGGCACTTTCAGATGCAAATGTGAAGTTGGTCCCTCCTAGCTAATCTGGTTGTTAATTCTCCTTCTCTTCGGAGTCCCAGAGAGAATTGGCAGGATCACTAATACTGCCCTGCAACATGGCGGTGCCATATCACCACGGCGGCTTCACTTTGGAAGAAAAAAGCAAAAAAGGAAAAACTCTTGATACCATGTCCCCCTCCAAAGAGGCGGGTCAGTTACGGACTTTCTTCTACCTCCACGCTATTCAAGGGGAAACCATCCAAACGGAACTGTACCCTGCACCCCATACCCCTCACCCCGCACCCCAGTCTGAAGTTCCCTAAGGAATTCACTGTGCAAAAGAAAAACAAACAAACAAACAAAACAAAAAACCAAGGGGGCGTGTCTCCAGGGCTGGATACTCTTGTAAATCCATGGACCCACCCACAAATGCTATCGCTTTTGTGTTAACAGGCATTTTACTCCCTTTGGCCCAGAAACCGCTTGTGCATTGTCCCCTGAGCTCAGAAAAGAAGACGTGGGCCCTGGCTATGCTTTCAAGTTCGCTGCTTTTGCTTGCTTAGCTTCTGGCTGCGGCGGACAGATTTGCCACAGGAGATTGAGAGGTCTTCGGGGCTGTCAGCAAAATAGCATCCCTCCTTTGTGAAGGGGTGACAGGCCGACAAAGGGGCAGCCTGCTTTATCTGCTCTTGCTGACTGCCAACTTTTTAAAAGACCACTTAAACATTTTCCCACAGAATGTATGCTAATTGAAAAAAAGTGTGTATGACAGGCCAAATAAGGGAGAGGGTCTCCCTAAATTCCGTCACTCAGAGATAATCATGATGCATACTTGTGGAGTCTCTCTTGTTTATCTTTCTTCCATATATAAATTTTATTTCTGAGTTTCAAAAGGAACTTTGTATATATGAGTGCCTGCTTGTGTTCCTCCTGCTCAGAACTCTGTGGTCCGGCACTTGGTTTTCCCTGGACTTCGGTACTTAGACCTTACAACTCATTCTTGACTTGCCAAGAACTCTCTGACTGGGTGCTAGGCCTGCAGAATAAAGCCTCATTCCTCCTGGCCACCCATCCTTCCAGAAGTCAAGCCTGGAAGTAACCAGAGTTGTTAGGTTCAAAGATCAGGCTCCGGCATCCCCAACAAGCTGGGAAGAGCTGATAATAAACAGCCAAGAAGAAGATTTACTCAATGTAACCACTCGCAAGAGGAACAAGTGTGCAGTGACTCCCAGCCTCAGGTCAGCCTCCAGAGTACTGGTGTGAGCTTCAGGCTGGGACCAAGGAAGAATGGGAACAAGGGGCAGTAGGAACAAGTAGGTAAGGGCGTCCTGGTCTTAGTGTGGTCTGGCTCGTCATTGTCCCACGTCTGACTCTACAAGGCAGTCAGAAGAAATCCTTATTGCTGTGACCTGTCATCACTAGAGCCCAACCTGATTCCTGCAAGAGGATCACCTCCGTTCCAGGTCACAGCCTGAGCCCTGTGGATAACTACCCTTCTCTGACGTTGCTCTGTCTTGCCAGGTTCTGCCTTCTGGGACTCCAAGATGACTCAGAAGGAAAGGTTATGGACAATGCCTTGCCTAGGTGCTTCAGACACAATGGAGGAGACAGATACAATGGAGACAGAGATGTCATGTTGCCTCCGGCGTGGGGGTGGGGCAAAGTGAGGGGTCTGTGTTTCTCAGCAGAAACAGCTTCTACCCCCTGCTTCCTGTATACAGCTATCTGTCTTTCTTCTCTACCTGCCTGTCAGCACGGGCCTACTTCCAAGTCTCTTAAGACTTTGACTTTGTTTTCATTTCAGCAGAAATCGACAGTAATTTTTCTTAGTACTTGTAAAGATTTTCCCCCCTCAGTCTTTCAGAGCTTTTCAGCTTTGAGAGTCTTCCTAATTGTTCACTGGAGGGTTCTTGCTGTTACTGCAGTTAAGATTTTGCTAAGCGATCCCGGCCTCTCTGTCATCTTCCATGAGGATCTATCGATGGTCTTTTTCAGCAGGGAACCTCTTAGCTCCTGGTGCAGTAAGTGATTTACAGTTGAAACTGAACACTTCAGGTATTGGGTTCTAAGCCTGACCTCCTTATCCCCTGGCTTCAAGGGGTTCTCTGGGAAATCACTTTGTTACTTCCAAATGGAGGTAGACTACAGGATCAACCTTTGGCCAGACTGGTGGTACTCCTAGCTATTGGTAGAAACTTGAGTCCCGGGTCTCCCAGGGTTCCCTTAGTAGCCCCTGTGCTTCCCAGGCAGGAAGGCCTGGAATGTCTGCTAACTGCTTCCTATGTGGCCTCCACTGGGTAGAAACCAGATCCCAGTGTCCACTAAACTTCTTCTGAGGCCACACTGGGGTCAGAGGATGCCTAAGCACCACTCAGAAAGAGGTTACAATAACCACTCTCCCTTGTGGGGGAGGGGCACAGCACCTCAGTGCAGCGTGCCTAGTGAGAATGTAGTCTTCTGCTGGGTGGAGATGGGAAGAACCCCAGGTCTTCTATAGTCTTGCTGGGGCGAGCATTTCCTATCTGAGAGTTTTTCTCTTACTAAACCGAGGTTTCTAGTCCTTCAGAAAGATGCTAGGTCTCTGTTGGGGCCTTTATCTATTTATTCAGTTTAGTTTGTACCTGGTAGCCAGCTCCAAGTCTGAGATATACAAAGCATGGTGTCATTTTTCCAGTCCCCTCTTCATCCAGCCTGCCTTCCCTCCACCTTTTTATCCCACGTTTATACTGCCCATGTAATCCAGGGCTCTGAATTCAATATGGTGGAAAACACTAGATGCATTCTTAGTTCATCTTTCTTGTCTCTCTTTTCAAGCTCAAAGATAGTTCTAAAATAGACACTTATTTAAAATACAAATTCATATGCATGTGCATGAGTTTATATCTTTATTTAATAATATAAAATACATTCATTTATTTATTTTAATTCTTACCAATTTCTTATCACCAAAGTCTATACTACTCTATTGTAGTGGTTTGTTTGTTTTTTCACTCAATATGTAAATAAATCCAAACAGTTTGTATTTAGAACAATTCTCATTGATTCATTGGTGGTGTGTCACAGTTTCCTGCAGGTTGTGATTGTCCCTCAATGAGGGAGAGAAGTGGTTCATAATACATAATACTTAGGAGAGGTGGTACATAGCACATAGGAACTTAGGTTCATGACCATTTAGGTGGTTCATAACACAGAATACAACTTACAAGTCTTAGGAGTTCCAGAAACTTACAAGGCGTGAAAGCAGTGAGCAGCCGCCATGAGGAAGCCAGGAGGCCCAGCTACTGGGAGGAGATTCTCTGACTTGTGGAACTGCCTACAACTCCTGCTGAGAGCTCTGTGATACAGCTTCATGAGGTGTCACCTAGGCTGGAGTGAACTTGTCAGTGATGTAACTGAGGTGTCCCTGCTCCTGTAAGTAACTCCAGGAGGCAAACTGGTTCACCAAGTTGCTTTGGCTACTTTGGCCAAATCTTTCCTGTGATGTGTTGTCAGTTCCTGAACAGGCTGAGTATATGTATGTGTTGTGTCTCCACACATGAGCCTACACAGACAACAGGAAAGAGTTGAGACCAGCTAACTGCAGACCTTCACTCTGTCTCAACATCTACTTAGACTCATCACTTCCAGTCTTTTCTTGGTTATGAATTATTAGTATGCTTATCATATTTTTGTGATAAAAGTTACAAAAATGATGTCAGTATTTCTAAGCAAAGTGAAAAGGCAACTCTAAGTTCTCTTACAGAATGTATTTGAATTATCTGTAGTGTGTGTGTGCATGTATGTGTGGAAACCCATGCATGCATATCTATGTATCCATCCTTAGTCAGTGCATAAATCATGGCAAGTCCCTTTTATTTTAGAGAGAAGCAGAATTTGTATCTTTATGGGAGCAAGATGGGGAAAAGTGCAAATACGCCTCTCATCAGTTCCTGTTTGATAACTGTCCTAGTTTCATCCTGTTGCTGTGATAAAACACTCAGGGTAAACGCAACTGAGGGGAGAAAAAGATTTCTGTCAGCTTTCAGTCTCGGCCCATCACGGACAGAAATCAGGGCAGGAGCTCAATCAGGAACCGTGGAAGAACACTGCTTGCTGACTCCATCTCATGGTTAGCTTCTCTCTCTCTCTCTCTCTCTCTCTCTCTCTCTCTCTCTCTCTCTCTCTCTCTCTCTGCTGTGTGTGTGTGTGTTAGTTTATATGTACCACATGCGTCCAAGTGCCTGCCAAAGCCAGAGGGCATTGGATCCCTGATACTGGAGTTACAGGCAGTTGTGAGACTGGGTTCTCTGTAAGAGCAGCAAATGCTCTTAACTGCAGAGACATCTCTCCAGTGCCCCTGCTTCCCCCACCCCCAGCTAGACTTCTTATCCAGCACAGGACTCCTGTCCAAGGAATTGTGCTACACACAGAATCCTGGATCCTCTACAGCCATCAAGACAATCTCACAGAGTTATACCTACAGGCTGAGCCAATCTAGGCAATCTCTCAATCGAGACATCCTTCTCAGGTGACTCTGGGCTGTGTCAAGTTAACAGTTAACGCTAACTAGGGCGATCGTGGAGAACCTGCAAACGCAGATTGAATAGTAAAATAAATACCCCACTTATAGTAAAGAGCCTGGATTTACTAACAGAGTTCTAGTTAAATGTATCTGGGTTAACCATTCACTGGAATGAACTATCTGAGCTCTTAAGTTCCACATCCCAGACCTAGTTTTTGTGTTACCCAGTACTGAGGGGCAATGGGTGTGGCGGGGTGTGGTAGAGTGTCTGTGTCACCCCAGTGAGGGGCATGACCTCGGAGAAGAAGCAAACAAAGAGAAGAAGCTACCAAGACTGAATGTAGGTGTCTTGAGCTAGCAGCATCGCCTTGGAGAGCAGTGTGAGACTTCTGTCCTCCCTTGACAAGGCTCTGCCCTGGAAGGGAATGAGAACACAGAAATGTAGTTCCCAGGAGTGGGCACACTGCCATCTCTGCCCATAGCCACAGAAGCTTTGTAGCCATCCATGTAAGGAGCGCTTGAGAGCTCAGGGCCTTAGACTTCCCACAGCTGGATCCTCTCTTGGGCCTCGTCAGTTTCAGGTCTAACTTCACACAGGCCCTGCAGAATGAGGAAGATCTAGTGTCCTAGTCAGGGTTTCTATTCTTGCACAAACATCATAACCAAGAAGCAAGTTGGAGAGGAAAGGGTTTATTCAGATTACACTTCCACACTGTTGCTCTTCAGTAAAGGAAGTCAGTACTGGAATTCAAGCAGGTCAGGAAGCAGAGGCCATGGAAGGATGTTTCTTACTGGCTTGCTTCCCCTGTCTTACTCAGCTTGCTTTCTTATAGAACCCAAGACCCACAGCCCAGGGCTGGCACCACCCACAAGGGGCCCTCCCACCTTGATCACCAAGTGAGGAAATGCCCCACAGTTGGATCTCATGGAGGCACCCTCAACTGAAGCTCCTTTCTCTGTGATAACTCCAGCCTGTGTCAAGTTGACACACATAACCAGCCAGTATATCCAGTGTATGGAAGCCACCATCAATGTTACTCTCAGTGTGAGTTCTTTAGTTCACACCTACTCACTCACACACCCACTAGCCTGTAGAGGGACAGGAAATTCACTTGCATTCACAAATTGGCCCAGAACTTCTGTCTCCCCCAACCCCCATCCACAAGCTCAGCTTGTCAGTGTTTAAGGCCAATGCAGTTTGGTCTTACATGTGGCTCTTGGATTTCAAATGCAACTGGCTGGGTTTGCCTTCCATGCTTTCTGTCACCTTGCCTCCTCCTTAACCCTTAGGACTGCTCCAGAAAGGACTTTACCTCCACAGCTTTGCCCCACAGATGCTGACACTGGGATCCAGGCACCTGACCTACATCCTGACCACATGTGACCTTAAGCAAATGGCTTGCTTACACTGACTCTTAGCTTTATTTAGTATGTCATGCCTCTTCAGAAGCTTGTGAAATATGAAGCATTGTGCTGTGGGAGTGTGTGTACATGTGTGTGTGTGTATGTGTGCGTATGGTGTTTGTGAGTGTGTATGTGTATATGCGTGTGATGTGTATGTATGAATATGTGTGTGAGAGTGTGGGTATGTGTATGTGTGTTGTGTATATCAATAATTGAAACAGTATCAAAGCATTCCTTTTAGAGGGACATCGATAAAGTATACAAAGAAAAACCAGCCTCAAGACAAAGAAAATAATTATAATTATCAAATACCAGTGTGCCAAATATTATTACAATATTACAGTTGTTCTTGGTGTTTATTTTTCACATGTACAAGCACACACACACACACAGACACACACACTCCAATGTAGCTGGTATTATCCTGATTCCTAAATATCATGGAGTTTAGAGCAAGGCAAAAAAAGGAATTCCATCCTCAGTTAGTTTGACCTGAAAGCACATTGTCTTAGCACTCCGAGTCCCTGCCCCTCCCATGTAATAGAGGAGGGTGTGAAGCCCAGTTGCTGGGCGTGGAGGAAGGGTCTAAGAAGTCTCAGGAGCTCAGCCTGTTCTAATGTCCAGTGTTTCATAATGAGCATGAACCAAACTGGACCATGTGGCCTTGCAGGTGAACTCTGTTCCAGCTCCTTGATCTGCCCAGGTTTCTTTTCTGTTCACTTCGAGTCTCTCTTCCTTCCTCACCTGACACAGCTCAGGTCATTTGCTTTTGATTTGTTCTGTCTTGGTGTTTTCCAGATGCAGTTTCCCTGTGTATCCTTGGCTGTCCTGGAACTCACTCTGTAGACCATGCTGGCCTCGAACTCATCTACCTGCCTCTCCCTCTGTCTCCAGAGTGCTGGGATTAAAGGCATTCACCACCCACCCACTTCTTGGCAAGCTCAGGGTATTTATAAAGACTTGCTTTTCAGAAGGAGGGCCTTACACAGTCAGTCAGGCTGGTCACAGAGACAAAGGCTCAAAATAGCCTCCAAAATGGCTTCTGATGGAGATGATGACCATCTCTTGGGGACTCTCCTGTATACCCATCTTGCTGTGAACTCTTCCTCTGTCCTTTCAGACAAGCCTGTGGCACCCATGGGAGGTTTCTAAATGTTCTACTGATGCTGTGCCTTCTGAAGTCTTGCCCTGGCTATAAAATTCGGTACTTGAGTCCTTTACAACACAGTGCTCAGTATGACGTGAGGCTGCAATAGTCGTCTCTGGAACCTGCATTGCCTACCTGGGTTTGAATCTCACTCAGCTCAGCTCCTCACTGTGTGACTCGAAGGCAATGTATTTGTCAATCAGGTAACTGGGAGATAGGGAAACAAGTAAATTGTGCAAGACTTTAACAAACTACTGGATGGTTTTAAGTACCCAAAGAGCTGCCTTTCTGTGTCTCTTCTTATAAAGAAACTATTGGTCATGGCTGGGTCTTTTCAGTCATGTTTGTATCTAGTTGGAATGTCCTAATAGGAAAACCTCATCTTGCCTGTATAACCATTATGTTCCTTAATGTATGAAATCATATCCTCTGTAAATAAGGATACTTTGGCTTTTCCCTTCCCTGTTTGTAGCTCCTTTATTTTCTTCTTCTGCCTAATTCTCTAGCTAAGACTTCAAGTGCTGTGTTGACCAGGAGGAAAGAGTAGAGGTATCCTTGTCTTGTTCCTGATTTTAATGTTTTGAGTTTTTCTTCATTCAGCACCATGTTGAGCTCTTCCATAGATGGATGATACATTTGAATCTACATTTAAATATGTGTGTTTAAATTGGAGTGCCTATGGGAGGGCCATGGGGTGGGAAAACGTCAGGGAAGGGGTATAGAATGTGGTGGTATAGAAGCAGAAAGGGAATAACAGGACAGGAAGGGTTAAATGGGGTGGCGGAGTAGAAGGATGAGCACAGGGAGGACAAATAACATGAGCCACCCCTGAAAGTGCACATGGAAACCTAGAAGCTTCTTCACATATCTGTGTGTGTGTGTATATATATATATATATATATATATATATATATATATATATATATATATGGTGTTTAAATGGAGTTTCCCCATAATGAGGGATCGACTCTGCAGACACCATAGACTATCAACACACATGGGTGCCAGACATGGGTTATCTCTTTCTGAGTTGTCGCCTGATCAAGGGTTAGCCAGGACTTCAGGCAAACTGAATTCTTACTGTTCATTCACCCCAACCCTCCCATTCTCTGTCCTGTGAGAAAACTGAGGTCCTCTAGATAAGTCACAGAGGAATGGAGCCCAAAGGGAGGCTCCCTAAGCTAGGTCCACCATTCTCTGTCTTCTTTTTCTCCACAGACTCGATTCCAGTGCTGTGGAGGTGTCGTGGGCTGTACTTACTGAAGCACTGGCTGAAGAGGAGCACGTGCCTGAAAAGGAGAGAGGGTCAGGGAAGCAAGGGGTCTGTTTTGTAAAATGAAATCCTCATTGAAATCCTCAATGAAATGAAAGCATTGTAAAATAAATGCTTAGATTCATTGAAACATACAGAGGCCTGTACTTACACACCTGCTATGGTATCTCTGTGACAGTCAGGAACCCACGAGCCTACACTTTTGTCAGCTAGAGTTGATGTCTTATTTTTTTCTCAGATGTCACTATCCTATTGTAAGACCCCATGTCACACCAAGCTTGGGGGACACAAGTTTTCAGGCTGTTTTTCATCTCAAAGGTTTTGGAGAGGTTCAGTCAAGTATCCCTTGGCCAGAACATGTGTGATGTTGATCTTGTTGACTTATGTCAACATGTACATATGCTGCTGTTCTCTGACATCATAGGAGCACAATCATCAGTATGAACCATAAACATTGTCATCGTGGACAATGTCACCATGGACCATAGACATTGTCACCATGGACATTGTCCCTATGGACATTAGGCTTCTTTAATAACCAAGTGCTCACCAATTATTATACTGAAAATAATGTTTCTCTTTTCCTTTCCTATACTATATTCTTTGGACAAAAGTCATTAGTTGTACCTCCTTGAGAATGGAATATATCTTCAAATTGGGTTGTTTATTCCCTATACACATGTTATTTGTTTGTTCAATAGCTTATTTATATTAATATGGATTAAGAAAGGTACTAACAATACCAATTTATATCTGATACACAAAGATTGATGAATGATGTGTGTGAGTGAATGCTCTATTACAGTTGACAATAGAAGATAGCAATAAGCATTTGTGCCCACAAAAAACCGGCATGAAAATGTTCATAGCAGAATTATTCATAATAGCTCAAGAGTGGGAATAGCAAAATGTGAAGGAACATCAACTGACAAATACATATACATATGTATGTACATATATGCCTATACAAATATATATAATGAATATATATATACTTGCACACAAATTGTGGTATGTCTTTTCAATGAAATATTATTTAACCATGAAAGGAATAAGTATATAAATAGAGGTATAGGTAGAGGTATATATGTGTGTGTTCTATGACACCTCCAAAGCACTATATAATAACATATAGATGAACCATGAGTCAAATATCTACACAAAAGCTTCACAAGAAGGCCATTCACTGAACAGAAAACAGATCCCGTCTTGTGTGAAATTGGAAATGAGGGACTCTTCGGTGGTTATTTAGAGTTGGGGACTATAGAAATGATAGTTAAAAGGTATAGCATTTCTTTCAAAAAATTAAGAAAATTTCCTAAGAGTGTAAAGACAGTTGTACATCTTAGTAAATTTAATAAAAATATGTGAATTATTCACTTAAATGAGCAAATCATATGTTGCATAAATTATATGTCAAAAAAGTCTTAAAGCAGCACTTCTTAACTTGCGGGTCATGACTCCTTTGGGGGTCAAATAGCCCTTTTAAGGGTCATCTGATGGCCTAAGACCATCAGAAAACACAGATAGTTACATTATGATTCACAACAATAGGAAAATTAGAAATACAAAGTAGCAACAAAAGTAATTTTATGGTTGGGGGTAGAGGTGACTGCAACATGAGGAACTGTTTTAAAGAGTCACACATTAGGAAGCTTAAGAACATCTGTCTTGAAGCATCACGTAAACCTAGAAATACAATTCTGTCTTTCTCAGACTAAGGTGGAGCTGGTTGGACACTGCTTTAGATGCCTGGTTTACTTGGTGTGGGAATGATCGAGGTATGCATTGTTCCAACACACTGGGTGACCACAGCGAGACATTCACACGTGGTCTAGAAGTGAGTACAGTGCTTCTGTGTGCTTTCTTACTAGGTTGTGCCTTGCTGACAATATAAATACACCTCTGTTGGGTCCACAAAAAGAGATGTAACAGGGAAAGAAGGACATGAAACACTCTTGAAGTGGAAAGTTCTTTGGAGAGTCAGTTGTGTTGGATGGTGTTTTGCTGGGGCAAACACGTGAAAGGATGTTTTCCTGAAATGGATACAGGTGAGAGGCTGAGGCAGACTCGTGAAGGAACATTTCACTGAAGCAGACACAGGAGAGAGGATGTTCTGCTAAAGCAAGCATATTAAAGAAAGGGCATGTGATGAAGGATTCTTTGTTAATGACATGCATGTATTGGTCCACCTCACATTGCATAGGTGAGCTGCATTTGTTGGGATGCCATGGGGGCTCAGGCTGATTGGATGCATGAGCTGAGGCAAGACCTGTGCTGAGGCAAGGCACATGGAGGACACGTGATGTTAGGAGGGTGTAAATAGAACTCCACGGAGTGACAGAGAGAGCTTGGCTTACTGGCACAGCTAGCTGTACAATGCTTGTGGGTCTCAGCCTTCACTGATCTTCACTTCCCTGGAGAGGCACAGCTGAGAACTTCTGGTGTCCCTCCGCATCCCTCCTGCTGACTGGAGCAGTGGCTGACCAAGGCCAGGGCTTGACTGTCTCTGCTAGGTCATGTCACTGCTGTTGCTAACTCAATCCATTGAACTGGACTGCTGGTGTATCCGTGAAGCATTTTTGAGTGGATTGAGCTGCCACTGCCTGCTAACCTGTGAACTGAACTGCCGATTTCCAGACAACACAGACAGGAGTTGTTCCAAAGAACCTTTCTAAACAGATCTACTTCCCTACCTCCTTTCTTCCCCACTACCTCTGGAGGGTAGAGGGCTACAAGGGAGGTTAAAGTGTTTAAGAACCATCATTAAAGATAAGGTTTGAAAAAAAATACAGTTACACATTCTAACAGAAAGTCACCTGAAGTTAAAATGTGGGTCTAGTGATCTCCAGAGAAGAAGAGCACGCTGGGAGAACAAACCATCAAGCACATGCCCACAGCCACCCCACACCTCCCAGCGCTCTATTCCTGCCTGTAGCTGACTCTCGTGCCTCTGTCTTCCATCCTTCCTTAGTTTGGTTACCATCTCCTCTAGGAATCTCTGGCCCCACACTCTTCAGCCTAAGGCTCAAAGAAATGAGCTATTTAAACATCAAACAGAGCCAGACAGACATAAGGGAAGCTACAGCTTGAAGCCTGTGGACTCCAACTTTTTGGCAGATCCTGACCAGCAAATACTTAACACTCGAGCGTAGATTAGCTCATCATTTGTCTGCAGAGTTGGCCCAGGGCAGTGGTTTATTTCCATGTCCCATCTGCGTTCCCTGCCATCCCCACGAAACGGGCTTGGCTCCCTACCAGAGACGAGTTTCAAAGAAAACTCAAGGAAGAGGTTGCGGTGTTCATCACCACCTGGCAGCCCGCCCTTTGCTCAAGACAGGATTGCTGAAATACATCCAAAGTGTTCCGAGATGTGGGAAGGAAGGGAGCTCTTGACTGAACCCTGTGAGTGGGGGACAGAGGTGCGACAAGAGCATGCTTTCCCTGTCCTGAAGTCCCATGTGATGTGAGGAGAGGTAGTGAGGCTTGCTGGTTCCAGGGTCAACCGGAGGAGCTGGTGTGTTTGGGGAAAACGGAGAGAGGAGGAAATCTTTCAGTCCAAACAGTCTTGATATTTTCAACCCAGACTCTTGGAGGTTAGGGCTCTTTTTTTTCTGTCTATCTGAGATTGACACAGGAAGGCAACATGAAAGGCAGAGCCGGGAGGGGAACAGTGCCAGAGCAGCCTTTTGCAGTGTTCTGGGCCGAAATTCCCAGTTCCAGTTTGCACTCCTGGCCAGGGGCTGTGGAGTTCAGGCCGGCTTCCCTCAGTCCTTCTAATCTAGTCCTCCTTTGACGCCATCTAGATTACTGGCTCTAATTAAAACTCTCCTCTGTGATTGCATAGGTAATCAAGATGTATAAAATTTCAAACCTTTGTCTGGCTTGTATGGTGGTGGTAGGGATGACGCACACCTTTAATCCCAGAACTCTGGAGGCAGAGGCAGGTGGATCTCTGAGTTCAAGGCCAGCCTGGACTACATGGTAAGTTCCAGGTCAGCCAGGGCTACCTGATTTCTAGAGAAATCTAGAAATCTTGAAAAAAAATAAAATCATCTAACTACTTGTCAATCAAGCCCTTACACTATTTCCTGAATCTCAAAATAGATTGTGTCTTCACAGTTTAGACTGCTCGTGTATCAGGACTGGACAGTAAAGGGGCTTTTGTTTCTCCTGGTTCTAGAAGCTTGAGGTGGCAACCAGGGAGCCAGCATGGATAGGCTCTGAGGCAGTGTGTTCGATGGGTGTGTCCTCACACGAACTTTTCCTGAGAGTAGATGCAAAGGAGTGGGGAAAGAAGGAGAAGGAAGGTGGAGGAGGGTAGGGGTGGGCATGAGAGGGAAGGGGAGGAGGTCCTCTCTTTTCCTCTTCCTGAAGTGATATTGATGTCCTTGAGGAGACTCTGCTCTCACACTCTCATCTACACCTAAGTAGTTTCCAAAGGCTCTGCCTGCAGATACCTCAGAGACTAAGGCTTCAACATGTGTCTTTGGAGACTGACACAGGCATTTGATCCATAGCGTATCACCAGCCACAACATCTACTTGCTGAGGTCTGAATGAGAGTTCCACTATGGGAACACAAACGCACTGTGATAGCATCAAGAGGTAGAGATTTCAGGAAGATGGCACAAGACATTGTCCCATGAATGGGGCTAGGGCCCTTGTATAATGGCTGGAGCAGTTATTCCCTTTTGTCTGTTACTATGTAGTACTTGCCCCTTTAGTCACCTGCCTTTTGATATGTGAGGACCCAGGGGTTTGCTCCTCTTGTGCCTCTGTCAACTGTCAAGGGGCCAGAACCTTGATTTCGGACTTTCCAACCTTCAGAGCTGTAAAGCTAAGTTTCTATTGGTCATAAAATGTCGCGATACCACTCACTCCTCCCTCACAGGCTGCCTCACACCACATGGAGGACAGACTCACAGTGGGAGCAGACAAGAACAGGATGCATTTCCTATGCTCCCTTCTTCTTTGATTGTCCAGCTTTTCTGAGCAATGATTACATCTGCTGTAGGTGTGGCCGCTGATGGAAGTGCAGGGACTGGGTAAAGAAAAGCAAAGGTTGAGGCACAGGAGTGATACCCTAGGAGTATCAGCGCTGCCTACTCAGTAAAGCCCGCAACTCTTGCAAAGCCTGGACCTGCTTCTGGCCGCTTGCCTCACTGTGAAGTCCTTGAACAAGACTCCCGGGAATGTCCCCAGAAGAAACTCCCACTTAAATCCGATACTCAGCACTGACCGCTGCATGAAATGGCACATTTGAGGAGTCTTAGCGGATGTTTCTGTTCATTTGACATGGAAAATCCACTGACCAGGGCCTCTGATTTTACCAACGCAGTATCTTGTTTGTATTAATTTGCCAGGGATGTGGGAAACATCAGTCTGGCAGAAGCAAGCAAAACCCCACAAGGCTCCTCAATCCACACCTCTTTGGCAATCCCCTATTTATCTCTATAAGTGATCTTGGAATTTTGCCTTATAGTTGCAAATTGTCAGTTATCAACAAATATATAGATATGTTTTAAAGGAGTCCATGACCTAACATGGTACCTAGAAAAATTGCCTAGCCTAGCATGTGATAACATGACTGACGGTATAAATGAATATATATATATATATATATATATATATATATATATTTGGCTTTTTTCAAGACAGGGTTTCTCTGTATAGCCCTGGCTGTCCTGGAACTCACTCTGTAGACCAGGCTGGCCTCGAACTCAGAAATCCGCTGGCCTCGAACTCAGAAATCCACCTGCCTCTGCCTCCCAGAGTGCTGGGATTACAGGCATGCGCCACCACCGCCTGGCTATAAATGAATATTTAATGCAAAAAGACCAAGACAAAATCTATATCAATAACTGCTTTTGTTTCAGGCCAACGGAGCCAGGCTTTGAAAGATAAGTCAGTAGGTAGAAACTGTTTGCAGCTTCCACTAAGCATCACGAGGCTAGATCATACTCTGTTGGGTGGATGTGTCAAAGAAGTTGACACCAAGTCGGTTATTAAGGGACATTGGCGACTGTCAGAACGGCTGAGCATGTAAAGCCCTTGCCACACGAATCCCAGATCAAACTGATTACAAGGCCCTGTGCTAACTAAAAATGGAAGCTGAGGTCAAAATGTAAAGTTTTCTAGATAAATATTACCTGTCTTCTCTTATATGTAGGGTCTAGACTTGAAGAACAAGGCAGAAAAGTGGAAAAGAAGACTGAGACGAGAAAGTACAGGGGACCTTGAGTCAGCTCAAGACATGCAAGGCCAAGTTCTCAGCACAAAGGAGACCTATGTGCCCAGAAGGAGAAGACAGGGATAAGGCACAAAACAGAAGACAGAGGATGAGGGAGAAGGGGAAAGGAACAAGGAAGTAGGGAAGGGATAGGGAGAAAGGGTCTTTGTCCCAGAGTGGGTACACAGGACTACCTTTGGATAGAGAAGAGTTAGATGTCAGATGTGACCCATATGCAAATGACAGTTTATAAAGGGACAAGGGAGCCTGGCGGTGGTGGCACAAGCCTGTAATCCCAGCACTCTGGGAGGCAGAGGCAGGCAGATTTCTGAGTTCGAGGCCAGCCTGGTCTACAGAGTGAGTTCCAGGACAGTCAGGGCTATACAGAGAAACCCTGTCTCGAAAAAACTAACTAAATAAATAAATAAACAAATAAAAATAAAAATAAATAAATAAAGGTACAAGGGGAAACCCTATGTTAGGATGAGGTGTTTGATTTTAATTGGGCATGTTAATTAGACGAGCCAAAGGGGGCATTTGATTACTGGACTTGAATACTTTAATACCTGGTGATCCTGGTGGTCAACCTCAGGTGGAAGAAATGGCCAAATAAGGGAATAGACCTTGGCACTAGATTTAGGAATGTGATCTAACAGTTTTCAGCAAAGCAGAGGGAACGGGAGAGAAGGGAAGGTTTGCCTGAGCTATGCCTACCATGCTTGAGCTGGCCAGAGTCCCTTCAGAAGGGGAACCAGTTGATTGGGAACAAGAGACAGTAACAGAAGTGAAACTTACTGAAGTACTTTATTATATTATGCAGGAGATACACAGAAATGTGGTTATGAAACCCATTAGTTTGTATACTAAATATATGCTAAAAAGTAACTACACAGTTTAAACACTGCCTGGAGCTACACACAGAAGTAAACGCCTATAATCCCTAGCACCCAGAAGGATGAAACAGGAGGATCATGGGTTTGAGCTAACTTGGTCTAAATAGCTAAAAAAAAAAAAACTCTTAAAAACACATTGTCTGAGCTTCAAATGTGCACATTGACCACTTGCAATAGTAGAGCCGTTGTTGGCTCACCTCACAACCTTTAAGGTAAATTTCTGTCTTGTCTTTAACCATCTAGCTACAGAGAACCAGCAGTAACTAGAAGGAAGCCTGCTTTGAAAACAAAATAATAATTGAAGGACTTTAAAACCTGAGCAGAGAAATACAAACAAACTGTAAAAATAACAACCTCTTGTGAGGGTAAAGACTTAGATTTGCCACACATAGTTCGTCAAATGTGCAGTTGTTTGTGTTGCTGTTGTTTTAAATGACTAGAAATACACATCAGCGCCAGGCGGTGGTGGCACATGCCTTTAATCCCAGCACTTGGGAGGCAGAGGCAGGCGGATTTCTGAGTTCGAGGCCAGCCTGGTCTACAGAGTGAGTTTCAGGACACCCAGGGCTACACAGAGAAACCCTGTCTAAAAAAGAAAGAAAGAAAGAAAGAAAGAAAGAAAGAAAGAAAGAAAGAAAGAAAGAAAGAAAGAAAGAAAGAAAGAAAGAAAGAAGGAAAGAAAGAAAGAAAGGAGGAAAGAAGGAAGGAAGGAAAGAAAAAAATGCACATCAGTGGGGAAATATGCTATATGGAGAAAAATATAGTCAAAGGAAGATCAGAAGACCAGAGCATAAGAAATACCAAAGGTTGGAAACACATGGCCTCAGATGGTACCCAGAAGTCACATATAGAAATAAAAGAAGTAGTATCAGTTACTTTGTCAGAAAATAGAAGCCTTTTTACTCTCCTAATACTTTCAAAATACAACTGGAAAAAAAAAATAAAAAGAAGGTCCAAAAATGTAGCTTAGTGTTTCTAAAGCCCTAAGCTTGGTACCCAACACCAAATATATTGGTTCATACCTGTAACTCTAGCACTTTGGGAATAGATGCAGAAAGATCTGAGGTTTGAGATCATTCTCAGCAATATAGCAAGTTTGAGGCCAGTCTTGGATATGCAAGACCCTGTCTCCATAACAACCCAAGAAGAGGGTTACAGAGATCCTTCTTCTGTGGTACTTAGTTTTAATTGTGAAACTTGACAGAATCTAGAATCCTCTGAGAAGGGGGATCTCAGTGAGGAGCTATCTGCATTAGGTTTTTCTGTGGGGAATTATCTTGATTAGTTAAATGGGAAGACCTGTCCACTGAGGGTGGCGTCATTCCCGAGGAAGGGGATTCTGAATTATGTAGGAGTGGAGTGAGTGAGTTGGCACGAAAATGTACGCTTCACAGCTCTCAGCTATTGACTATAGACATGATGTGACCAGCTGTTTAGTTCCTGTCGCCTAGATTTCCCCCAAGTGATGGAATGTGAGATGGAATTGTGAGCCAAACACTTTCTCTCTTGCAGCGCTGTCAGAGGGTGTTTTTTTTTTTAACTTTTATGCAAATTTTATTTTCACAACTTTATAAATAGTAAAAACATTAAATTTATAGGAACACATACACCATTGTTTTCTGATTTATGATACATCCATGTATATTCTTTTTTTCTTTTTTATTAGGTATTTATTTATTTATATTTCAAATGTTATCCCTTTTCCTGGTTTCCCTTCCAAAAACACCCTATCCCTACCCCTACTCACCAACCCACCCACTCCCTCTACCCTGTCCTGGCATTCTCCTATCCTGGGGCATCCAGCCTTCTCAGGACCAAGAGCCTCCCCTGGCCCTTTGATGACCAACAAGGCCATTCTCTGTTTGAGCTTCATTTGGTCTGTGAATTGTATTTTGGGTATTCCAAGCTTCTGGGCTAATATGAACTTATCAGTGAGTGCATACCATGTGTGTTTTATGAGTGGGTTACCTTACTCAGGATGATATTTTCTAGTTCCATCCATTTGCCTAAGAATTATATGAATTCATTGTTTTTAATAGCTGAGTAGTATTCCATTGTGTAAATGTACCACATTTTCTGTATCCATTCCTCTGTTGAGGGACATCTGGGTTCTTTCTAGCTTCTGACTATTATAATAAACACAGCTGCTATGAGCATAGTGGGGCATGCGTCTTTAATACATGTTTGAGAATCTTCTGGGTATATCCCCAGGCATGATCCTCATGAGCTGGGTCCTCAGGTAATACTATGTCCAGTTTTCTGAGGAACCACCAGAATGATTTCCAGAATGGTTGTACCAGCTTGTAATCCCACCAACAATGGAGGAGTGTTCTTCTTTCTCCACATCCTTGCCAGCATCTGCTGTTCCCTGAGTTTTTCATCTTAGCCATTCTGACTGGTGTGAGGTAGAATCTCAGGTTGTTTTGATTTGCATTTCCCTGATAACTAAGGATGTTGAACATTTCTTTAGATGCTTCTCAGCCATTCGGTATTTCTCAGTTGAGAATTCTTTGTTTAGCTTTTGTCAGAGTTTTAAATCACAACAGGAAATAAAACTAAGATGTTGCAGGGAAATATTAAAAATCAACTCACCAGCTCTCCTGCCCCCCACCTCAGCAGTCCTGCTAGCCTGCTAACTCTCCAGCCCCCACTGGGCCATCTCTTCAGCGGGGGTCCTGAATACCTTTCCCTTCCATGCAATGCCCCACATACCCCACGATCTGGGGTACCTAATTACCTCAATACCTAATTACCTGGTAGAATCAAGACTCTTAAGGTTTAATTAACCTATTAGACTTATGTATAAATAATAACACAATTTACAAGATGTCAATACAATAATTTTAGAGTCAATTGATAATGATAAAAGCTTTATCCCAATATTTCTAACCTTGTGAGAACACAGCTACTTGTGGCTGGTAAATGTCATGCAGATGCATGTCCGAAGCCATCTTGGGTTTCCCTCCTTACCCTCTGGCACGCTCCTTCTCTCCCCTCTCTTAGCTCCGCCCCCTTTCCCTGAGGATCACAGACCTCCTCTGCACTAATATAATTGGTCAGGGAAAATCCTAAGACACTAAGATGCTTTCCTAATCCCTGCGGAGATCAGGTTAGTCTGGGTGTCCTTCCAGGAGTAGTACTCTGTGCAGTTAAGGCCACTCAGAATCAGGAACAGGACAGAGAGCCTCATTGATAGGACCCAAGCTTACCAACACCACTGTTTAACCACCATGTCCTCTCTAACCCTGTGGGATGTGCCTGATTCACTTCTCAGAAGACATCTTTGGTTGGGACAGCATGCTTTTCTGAATTGACTCTATCATATTCTAATTTTCAGATAGATGCCCAACCTTGGTTCATTTTGGCAAGCTTGACTACTTTTGTATTTGGTTTAGTAGAGACTGTATTAGTCCCCTAAGCAACCAAAGGTGTGTGGCAAGGATTAAAATGCTTACATACTCTCTCCAAGATTGTGTGTTACTCCTTGCTACAGAACTGGCAGGTAGAGTGTGAACAGATATTGGTCGAATGAAGGAACAGAAATCAGACACTGATGAGGTCATGGTGCTCTGGGATCAGAGCTTTTGAAAGGCTCAGTCTAGGTCTTTCAGCGACTAGGTATGTTCAGAAAAGCAGTAATAAATCTAAATCGTTGTCTAAAACCGTCTCCCTAGCCACACCTCCTCCACGTAATTTGTTACCTTGCTCATCTGGCCTTTTATATAACACTAACTCCCAGGCTGAGAAATGATTTTTCACATAGACTGTTGGCTTCTAGAAATTCAAATCAATTAAGAAAAAGAAGAGAGATTCTCAGACAGGTGCCAAAAAAGATGCTACTACTCATCATCAGAAATGAGGTATGCATTGGTCATTTACTCTCAATGTTTTTCTTGAAATTTCTTTTAAACTTGTACATTGAGGTGATCATCCCTTACCTTATATTTCCTTCCTCCTTTTCATCCCTTCAGTTAAGAGGTAGCAGATTGGAGATGCTGCTCTGATTGTCAAGGAAACTGATCATCAGAAGCAACTACTGAAGACTAGGGCAACAGGGTGAAATGAATGAACTGTTGTGAGCACCAGCTCTGGTTACAGTCCAGAAGAGCGGCAGGGTAAAGTGAGGTCTTGGGGGATTACAGATAAGTCCACAAACCCTCACTCTTCTTCAGCACCTAAGCGCCACCTTTACCACCAGCTCAGAGAATTCCAAGCAGAAGTCACGGGGTAGATGAGAAATGCGAATCCAGATGAGAGGAGGGAGGGAGCTCTGACTTCCCTTTTGGATATAAACTTCTTAGGAATCACCTGGTAGTGTTTTCCAAAACATACCAGGCTTGTTCAGATGCCCTCTGAACTGCATGGCAGACACATGCAAGGGGTGTCATGCCCCAGGCTGCCTGTGCCCTGTGCTCGGTACATGTGGAAACTTGTGGGAGTCCACCGGGCTTTTTGCCGTTTGGTGAATTCGTCTTCCAAATATATGTGTTTGTTTCAGGCTGTTTGTACATAAAATATTTGACTTTGATAGGAAGACACAACTCAGAGATGACAGTCCCCTCTGTGAATGAGGGGCTACAATTTTATATAATAACAGAGACACCCTCTGCATACATGGGTGGTCTGATAACTATGGTAATTATTGTTGTTTTGGTTTTAGTTTGGGTTTTTTTTTTTTTTTTTGGAGGGTGGGAGGTGTCTTACTATGTTAGACTCTCACCAGGCTATAGAAAGGCAAAATTTGTTGTGTGTGAATATTTTGAATTCTGAGAAATGAGAAGTTATAGGTTCAAGACCCTTTTGGGGTTTCCAAATAAAGAAAAGAAATGCATAGATCTATAAATCTTTCCCACCCTTGGTGAGAATGTATTTGAAATGCAGGAGCTTAAGTTCTAACTTCTGATATTCCTTTGGTAGTCATGTAAGGCTTTTGGAGAATGCAGTCTCCCTGAACCTCTGTTTTCTGATCTGTAATCTACAGCTCAGAATGTTACCAACTGGTTATGTAGATATTTCTCCTGAATTGAAACCTTCTCTGTAGAGGGAAGACAGAGAGACTCAAGAGTTACAAGAACTTCTCAAGTTAGAAGACTCACAAAGCCCCTCCCCGAGGTGTAGAAGTGATAACCACTTAGAGGGCAGAGGGGATCTTGAATGGAGCTGCCTACAAGTTGTACGGGGAACTTTGATGCCATAGGGCTTTGTGGTGATAAGGCTGCCCACAGTGTTGTTGTAAGTAACTCCAGTAAGATCACGATTTACCCAACTACACTCAAAAGAACTGCTTCTTTGGTCTGTTGTTGGTGCCCAATCTGCAGTGAACAGATGTTTATTCACCAGGAAGTGTCAAACAATCCAAGGTGGGATGCAGTGGGAACTGAAAAAGACAGCTGTGAAATGTCTACTGAGTGCTGGGACAGGTGAGGGGAAGGCTTCAGCATTGCGCGCTCTTCTTGTTATTCTTCTTTTGTTCTTGTTCTTGTTCTTCTTGTTCTTGTTCTTCTTGTTCTTCTTGTTGTTCTTATTCTTGTTGTTCTTCTTGTTCTTCTCATTCTCCTTCTCCTTCTTCTTTAATTTTGATTCTCAGTACTTCTGTAGTGTGACCATAGGGAGAGTGTTTATGAATCAGTACAGATCAGAGTTTTCTTTTTAGTCTCTCTGGGGCTGCTGATGAGCACGTCCCGTCCTACCTCACAGTATGGTCTTTTTGGTCAACAGTCAACATCGTGTAGTAACTGATGACAGTCCATTGTGTTTCTAGGCTCAACATTAACCACAGACAACAAAGCAAATGTAAACAGATTTAGGATGGTGACTTCACTAAAACTTTCAATAATCACATACAAAATCTGAAGAAAGTTTGTGTTTGGTCAGCAGACAGTAGGCCAGGTATAGTGGCACATGCTTTTTGTCCCAGCATTTGGGAGACAGAAGCATGCAGATCTTTGTGAGCTCCAGGTCAGCTAGGAATACATATTGAGACCCCCATCTTAAAGAAGGAGGAGGAGGAAGAAGGGGAAGAAAAAGAGAAGGAAGAGGAAAAAGAGAAGGAGGAGGAGAAAAAGGAGGAGGAGAAAGAGGAGGAGATGGGAGGAGGAAGAGAAAGTTGCTCACAACTAAGCCTTTCTTGCCCATGAATGGATGACTTAGAAGATTAATGAGGACTCACATGGCAGAAGTTTGACTCCTGTCACTAAAGAAAACGCTTCCACTTTCCACCTTGAGGTAATTTTTACTAGGAACTAGGGATGTGGCTCAGCTGGTAGAAGCCATGGATTCCATCCCCAGAACCACAAACCACGAGGCATGGTAGCATACACCTGTAACCCTAGCAGAAAGCTGAAGGGTTAAAAGTTCAAGGACATCCTTGGTTACATAGCAAGTTCTAGGACATCCTGGACTACACAAGGCTCCATCTCAAAAACAACCAACCCAACAAAAAAGAGACTGTAAAACACAACAGGTTTCCTAATAGACTAAGGGTTGGATGCGTAGTTCTTGCGTCCAGACTGAAGACACTGAGATTTCCCCACAAAAAGTCAGTTTCCAGAAGTGGATCTTAACCCAGATCACAGATGCATATGATCTTGTGCAAGAAAAGCAGACCAGTGTTTCTGAGGTCATCATGACACCACATCTGTTCTCACACTTGTCTCAGCTGGTCCATTTCCTGTTACCCATCTGACGGAAGTGAGAAAAACTCTATTTACAAGCTATTTCCTCCCTCCTTTCTATTCCCACATCTTTCTTTTTCGTAGTCTCACCCCCCCACACACCCCCCAGCAAACCCAGCAAAGAGCTGCTCAGCAGACAAAGATGTTATCTTAACCAAGCTGGCAGAAAGATAGCTCACATTCAGGCAATCCAAACTCCAAGAGTGGCAAGAGGGGTGGAGATATCTGGGTAGGCACAGGTCACCATGGAGAAATCTAGGTGTGTGGGAGGCGCGGAGATCCTGTACTCACAGATAAACACTAGGGGAACCAGGAATGTTAACACACAGGGCTGCCCCTTCATAAGGAAAGACGCCTAACCTGCTTTCTGCCCAGAAGGCTGGAAGCAGACATTAATAACTTGCTGACCTTTGCTTGTAGCCTGTGTGGTTACACACCATCTGTGTGACTGAGACCACATCGGATCCTCCAGACCACTCCCAGACACTTATCAAGAGCCTGTCAATCTACAGTCTCCATCTTTATGGAAGATATCACATGTATTTTACGAAGTGTTTTGATGTAGTCATGCCTGAAGCTCTATTGTGCACACAGGATTGAACTCATTATCAACTGGAAACATTTCACCAAATTGTGCTGTTCTTAAATGTGCCTAAACTAAATTACTCAGGGTCAGACTCCGAGTTTGAACCAATGCCAACGCCACCTACTGAATCATGTTGAACCTATTTTATTTATTTATTTATTTATTTATTTATTTATTTATTTATTTATTTGCCTTCTTGCCTCCTTCAGATTGTTGCTCAGCTGCTCTGTTAGCTGTGGTGTTCTCAGAGAGCCCTGCATAGGAGCAAGTAGCAGAGACCTCATCACAGAAGTGAAGAAAGCAACGTGGGAAAGTTTCTAGACTCATAATATAGGGAGTGAGAAGTGGGGAAGGGCCCTGTCTCAGTGGATCAGTCTTCACTCAGTCTTCAGTTGTGCTGAAGGTAAGAGATTGATTCTGTAACTTGAATGCAGTGTGAGTCATGGTGAGAGGGTTAAGTCAGAGGGAGAGTGGTAAGGACTGACTCGGGCAAGCTGTCCCACCCAGGAACTTCTGACTGATAAAACCCACACAGCAAAAAAGCTGTAGTCATGACATCTAAGTGAAAAGGACAGTGACCTAGAGCAGAGTGGCCAGGTCAACACTTAGACCTCAGACTGAGGCTGGGTTTTCTTCACTAAGTTGATCCAGGCTTATCAAACAACAATGAGTAAATCGGTTCTTAATGTGCTTCGTAGGTGGCAGTGACTCCACTTCTTCCAGAACATTTTATTCTCAAGCCCAGAGAACCTCTGTTCCTTTCATATGACTTTGACCTGAAACATTTGGGTTATTTCAAATAGCAAAACACTAAACCAAGGACCTGGGTTACCAAAGAACTTTTAGATGATTGTGATGGATAGCTTTTATTGTCAACTTGACACAACCTAGAATACCCTAGGAAGAGAGTCTTAGTGAGGAATTATCTTCCTTGAGTTGGCCTGTGGACATGTCTGGGGGGGGCATTTTAATTAAGTTAATCGATATAGGAAGATGGAGTCCGCTATGGGCAGTGCCATCCCCTAGCAGGTAGTCTAGAGCTATACAAGAGTGGAGACACGGAGCTGTATTCCCAATAAGGCACACACGCCCCAGAACTGGATATAACTTAAGATGTGCAGTGTATTTTAATCAGAAAGGTATTTATGGCTTTTTTTTACATATTAGATCAATGCAGCGTTATGCCACACAGATTAACCGTGCCTCTCTTGTATATCCTTTTCTCATATATATATACAGAGAGAGAGAGAGAGAGAGAGAGACCACAGACACAGCTCAATGTATATTATGAATAAATATCCTACCATGCACTTTCCCTTATCATCTCTACTGGCTTCCTTCTTTTAAATGGCTGCATCTTGTTTTACTTTATAGATTTTCAATCTAAATAGATTTTATAATCTATTAATATAAACAGTGCTATGGTTTTAAGGCATATCCATGATCAATAACTGATTACAGCTGTCTCATCAGTCCCTGGGTCAGAGGAGGGGGAAATGGAAATGTCCCAGGAACCCTCCTCCCCCACCCCTCCCAGAACTGAGATCAAAGTGGAGATTAGATAGATGGACAGAGACAGCAGGTGGTGCCTGCATGGCACTGCTTTCAATCTACCTGGGGTCCCTGGGGCCCCCTCAGTACTTTATTAAGGCTTAAGTAGGGTTCAGAGCCACTACCCAGGCCTTCTGTATAACACTCTGGATTCAAGTTTCAAGGTACACCATGGACACAGTGACATGAAAGAGGTTCCTTCTTGTTTTTCAAATGTTTCCTCTGCCAAGATCCTCCCCAAGTGAAGGGACCCCCTTGGCTGACACAAATGGGAACTTCCCACATGGGCCACTCAGAAGCTGAGTCCTTGGCTAAATATGGAAAAGCTTTAACTTTAGAAGATAGGGAAGTCAGTCTAGGACCTGCAGGGCCCTCACTAATGAGGGTGTGTCGACAGAAAGTTTCCATGATGACATCTCTGAACCCAGGGGAGCCAGCAAAGGCTGCTGTGATCACGTATAGATCAGAGACTGAACCAGAAAATGTATACTTGTGTTCTGAGCCAAAGATGATATCAACAGCGGCCAGGTCTTCAGCTCCATGAGGATAATAACCTTACCTCAGTCACTACTCAAACCTAAGAGGTGATTGTTAAAACTAAGCTTAAATTCCAGGTGTCATAACCCTGAACTGTTAGCAGCATCAGACCCTTGCAAGGCCATAGTCCAGGGTCTCTACAAACACACTTGGTAAGAAGTCTTCAAGTGGAAGGCTTGGTCTAATGTGATTGACTAAAAGCAGAAGCAGTGTTTGGAGCCATGTGGGACTTGTCATTCATCAGTATTGCATTCTTGGAGATTCACAATGAAAATAAATTCCAGGGGCTGGAGAGATGGCTCAGAGGTTAAGAGCACTGACTACTCTTTTGAAGGTCCTGAGTTCAAACCCTAGCAACCACATGGTGGCTCACAACCATCTGTAACAAGATCTGACACCCTCTTCTGGTGTGTCTGAGGACAGTAACAGTGTACTTATATATAATATATAGTGAGCGGGGCTAACTGAAGACAGTTACAGGTACTTAGATATAATAATAAATAAGCAGTCCTGAATTCAAAATTCCCAGCAACCATGGCTCATAATCATCAGCCACATGTAACATATAGTACAGCTATAGTGTACTCATACACATTAAATAAATAAATGAATGAATATTTTAAAAGAAAAGAAACTCTACCTAATAACTAAAACCAGGGAAATAGTGGAACAGAACTTGACCTAGTCACTGAAACTTTCAAGTACCAGGGCTGCACAAAAGCCCTGAAGATACAGGCTAGGGAGGCATTTCAGTATAAGTGCTAGCTTTCCCACCTGTGAGTAAGTTCCCAGTACTGGGGATTGAACCCAGGGTTTCATGCACGCTAGGCAAGCACTGTACCAGCTGACTACATCCCTAGCCCACCCAACAACTTCTTACAAATATAAACAAAGCCTCAGGCTCAGGTGACTAGACTGCTATCCTATGGTAATTTCTAGGGCAAGGAGATTCCTTTATGACTTCATTCTTTTGTCACATTAACTATGGAAGTCACTCCTGGTTGTCCTGGAACCTTTGTCTCTATTTTTTTCTGAAGCAGACAAACCCTAAGGCATCTTTCAATAGCTCACTCAAAGACAGAAGGCCACCGATGTCTGGAAGGGAGTGTAAAAGATGAACAGTTAGCGCCAGAAACACACGTAATGATAGAGCTCTTGCCTACTGTGTGTAAGACTCTAAGAGAACAGCCTCCTCATTCATGCCCCCTGCCATGAGTGGATCTGATCTACCAGATTCACCAGCTCTTCCCTGATGTGATAGACTGAAGACCCTTGAGCATGAGCAAACACAAATCTTTCCTCTCTGTGCTGTTTTCATTGAGTATCTAATGCCCTCCCTGTGGGTGCTACAAACCACAGCCGTGGAGTCAGCCACTCTTGTCCCGACAGAAGGGACAACGTTTTATCTTGTTTCCGTGAAGTGATTTCCATCTGTGGGTACTGTTTCTGACTCCTGGTCACTGTAGTCTGTGGATCATCTCTGCCTACACCACATCATTCTGGGTAAGTCAGCCACTCTCCATCTTAGGACTTGGAATCGAGGCAAGGCTGAGAGGCAGCAAGAATTAAGGGGGCATGGGAAAGCAGAAACATCCTCACCCCGATGTTTCTCCTTTGTATTTTCAGCTGGCTTGGAGTCAAGAAATTTCAGCACAACTGATAAAACCAAGATTGCCTGCAGAGCGAGTGCTCACTTTCCTACCAGCATCTCCAGTAAGGATATTAAAAATGAGTTTGCTGACTCAAGCCCAAAATTTCCATGGCCTTGAGTTTAACTTGTTAGTGCTCTAAATCTAAACCACACTTCTCACAGCGCTCACCTCACAGCCTCATGACCGAAGGAAAAGTCTCAAAGAGAAAGAAGTAAAACCACTGATATACTTTTTACTTTGTTTATAAACTTTGCTTGAGATTAAAACTTTGATTAATCTCTAAACCTTGTTGAAAATTATACTCTTTAAACAGTGTAACTTAGAAAAACACAGAATCTCTCTCACATGCACAGGCGCACACACATATATATATACACATGCACACTCTCTCTCACACACACTCATGTTTAAAGACACATGAGTGTGAACCTTAAGGTCATTGATTGGTGGGCGCTGTCCTTTTCCTAAGCATCTCTCTCCTGCAATGTCCCTGCTTAAATTTCCATTAAGCTTATTTCTATTTAAATATTGTGCTAACTAAACAGGTCTGGAACAATGGCAAATCAATCAGCATGTTAACATGGAAAGGGAAAGTTTCTCGGGGCCCCACCCTTAGATCAAGGGGTACGGTTGACTAATGACTTGCTGGGAGAAGCAGGTTCCCCCCTTCCCCACCCCCCACCCCCAGGGAAGAGACCCTTCTTGGTTGTTCAATGCAGAGTGGTCAGCCTTGAAACCATATACACACCACCAACAAAACTGAACTCAACAGGTTGTGTGTGTATATGTGTGTGTGAATATGTATATTTATGTGTGTATATGTGTTTGTATGTGTGTATATGTGTATGTATGTATGTATGTATATGCATGGGTATGTGTATATGCATGTGTGTATGTGTGTGTACTGTGTGTGTGTATATATGTAGTTTGTGCATACACACACATACTCACACACATTATGTATGCAACAAAAAATAATCAAAGAAAAGAAGCTGTCAGGTTGAGAGTGGGAGGACATAGGAGGGGTGGGAGGAGGAGTAGCTGGGAGGGACTGCAGGAGGTAAATGGAGGGGGAAGTGATGTAATTCTATTACAATTAAAAGCATATTAAAAACAAATAAGTAAATAAACTTTGTGTTAATAATGCAGACTTACGTCTTTTTGGTTGTGAGCCTAGCCTTTAATGTCTGAGCCATCTCTCCAGCCCTAATTATGTAGTCTCAAACGATTCCAGTGATGACTTCACTGTTAATATGGGAATGATGTTTACTGAATTCTTTTTATTTTTTTTTTAATCTTTTTGCATGCATGTCTGTGTGGGACTGCTGGGACATGACAGGGTGCACCTATAAAGACCAGAGACAACTTCCTGTGTCAGCCTGGACTTCCAATTTGCCTGAGGCAAGGTCTCTTTGTTGTTTTCTGTGCACACACAAGGCTTGCTGGTTCTTTAACTTCCCCAGGCCTCTCCTGTCTCCATCTCCCATCTCACTGTGGAATCCCTGGGATTACAGATGCATGCATCTGCACTTGGCTGGTGTGGGCTCTGGGATTCAAACTCATGTCTTTGTGCTTGTGAGGCAAGCACTTTACCTACTGAGCCATCTCCTTAGGTCCCTTAATGTTTTGAATTCTTAGTGTATACAAGACATAATGCTAAATGTCTTTCTGAATTCAGAACTCATTCAGGACTTGGGCTTATAATGAAATTCTGTTCTGTAGTGGCATCATTGACAAAGGTCTGATCTGACTTGAGTAGAGAACCCTAGGAGAGACTCCTCAGGCTACTGGTGGCAGTGCCAGCGTGTGTCTCCTTGACACTCTTGACAGAATGACCAGGATCCTTGATAATCAAGTGTTCTTTGTTTCATGATTTTCATCTTGGGTCAGGAGAGATAGCGAGAGGTTAAAAACACATACTGCTTTTGCAGAAGACCCAAGTCCAGTTCCCAGCATTCATGTGGGGTAGCTCACAACTGCCTGTAACTCTAGCTTGAGGGACATGTGATGCTTCTGGTCTCTACAGGCACCTCCACTCATATGCATACACACACACACACACACACACACACACTAAATAAATAATCACTTAAAATTATTTTTATCCTAACCTATTAGAATTGGAGATGAGAACAATTGTGTGTGTATGTGTGTGTGAGTGTGTGTGTATGTGTGTGTGACTGTGTGTGTGTGTGTGAGTGTTTGTGTGTGTGTGTGTGAGAGAGAGAGAGGGAGAGGGGGGTTGGAGGGAGAGAGAAAGAGTTAAGAGGGGACCAGGCATCATAAACTGTAGTGAAGTATACTCGAAGCTTTTTGGCCTTTCCACAACTGCTGACTCCGGCCTTCTGCAGCCTCCTCCAGGGGATGTGATCCCTTTCATTTGCTCTCAGTGAGTGCATTTGATGTGACCTTTGATTGGAAGTGTCCAGACCTCTGCAAATAATCTCCACAGAGGGAGTCAGCCAGCTCTGGAGAATGCAGTTCCCAGCACTTGCCACCCACTCCTTCTAAACTGACTCCATGTGCAACATTTGGCTCCTTCGCTCCACAAAAAAGTGCCTTAAGCTTTGTTCCCATGTGATGTTTGGGACCCAGAGTCTTTGGGCCTGAGAGTAATAGGCCGTTTGTATTTCATGGGCATCGGTCTCAGGAATCAGAGGGATCTCCTTTAGGGTGATTGCCTGAGCAGGCTATGAGAGTCAAACACAGTTAATAGGTTGCTGACTCACCAGAGGATACCTTGGGGGCCTAGCACCTCTGGCATCTTAGAGTCTTAGGGGAGGGAATGCTAGAAAGAATATGGCATGGAAAGTGCAAGTCAGGCACTGAGTGAGCAGCAGAGTGCTGTGACCAGAGATTCTGCAGGGGACTGTTTTCCTACAGAAGGCGAGAGTTCCCAAAGTAACTTGGAGATCATGCCAACAACATGACCTCAAACAATTCCAGTGATGGCTTAAGTCACTTTAAAAAGTTGTCTGTATGTGTTTAAAAAAAGTTTATTGAACTCTTTTTTTTCTTTTTTTTTATTCGATATAATTTATTTACATTTCAAATGATTTCCCCTTTTCTAGCCCCCCACTCCCCGAAAGTCCCGTAAGCCCCCTTCTCTTCCCCTGTCCTCCTACCCACCCCTTCCTACTTCCCCGTTCTGGTTTTGCCGAATACTGTTTCACTGAGTCTGAACTCTTAATATATACCAGCATTGTGCTATATAACGGAGATCCTCAGCCTTCCTAATGCTATGACCCTTTAATACAGTACCTCAGATCATAGTGACAGTCCAACCAAAAACTTATTTTCACTGATGCCTCCTAGCTATAATTTCACTACTGAGTGGCATCTCAGTTTCTAAGACCATCTGAAGTATATGTTTTCTGATGATGGTGACCCACAAATTGAGAGCTGCTACCTAATATCAAGATTATTCTAAGATACAGAGGTGGGTCGAGCCAGCAACAGGGGATGAAGCATCGCTGGTGGTTATCATCCTTAGAAAGAACCATGACAAAGACTGTGGAGATTGTTCAGTGGTCAAGTGCTTGCCCTTAAGCATTAGGGCAGAGCTCAGATGCCTAGGACCCACGTTCTGACTGAGTATCCCTGGAGCCTGCCTGTAATTCCAAACGGCAATACCGTTTTTTTCAATTTCTAGGAGCTATCCTGGAGACTTCTGCAAACCTGGCCAGCTGTGGCTTGGCTCAAGCCTCTTCCCTCTCCTCTTCCAGGAATGTGACAATCCTGGGACTGTGACAATCTTGGGACTGTGACAATCCTGGGACATAGAGGCTAAGCACAGGACTTATATCCAGCCAGGCTTGCTGACAGGTGCCCGAGTGGCTAAGGAGCTTCTCTGTGAACTGTCCCTGGTAGACAGGCATGGTCGGCAGCCTTCTGCACACCCAGCAGATGCCCAGAGGACATACAAACTCACAAGACTGGCAAAGAAGCGATTGTGCACTGGCCATCCAATTCATTAAAAAGCCATCAGAGAGGGCTCACGATAACTGTGCAGACGCTGCCAACTCTTCCTTCCCGCCAAGATGGTTGAAGTGGCGCAGAAGAAGAAGCAGACCTTCAGCAAGTTCACCTACCATGGCACAGACCTCGACCAACTGCTCGACAGGTCCTATGAGCAGCTGAAGCAGTTGTACAGCGCCCGATAGAGGAGGCACTTGAACCGTGGCCTGCAGCAGAAGCAGCATCTGCTCAAGTGCTTGAGAAAAGGCCAAGAAGGAGGCGCCGCCCATGGAGGAGCCTGAGGTGGTGAAGATGCACCTGAGGGATATGATCATTCTGCCCGAGATGGTCAGTAGCATGGTGGGTGTGTACAATGGCAAGACCTTCAACCAGGTGGAGATCAAGCCAGAGATGATTGGCCACCTCCTGGGCGAGTTCTCCATCACCTACAAGCCTGTGAAGCATGGCTGGCCTGGTATTGGTGCCACCCACTCCTCTGGATTCATCTCCCTCAAGTAGCCAAGACCAATAAAGACTTGGGTTTTTGTTCCCCCCCCCCTCAAAAAGCCATCATCACCTGGGGTCCCCCAAGGCCAGAAAACAGGGAGAAGTACTGTTCTGACTTGACATTTACAAATACCTGGTCTGGGATCCTTCTCCAATGATAATCTCCAAATCCTATGAAGCCTCCTGTGGAGACAATCACAAACCCCTTCCTCCAGACAGTTCCCCTCCCTCTGTCTTGACCTCCAAACTTGCTGTCAGTCTGTGACTTTGAGCCTGTTGTGTCTGTTCTGACATCTGCCCTCCACAACGGCTCATGCTGGCTCTCAGTGTAACTCTTCTGCAGGATGTCCAAGTTGTTCTGAGCTCTTCCTCAGCCTACACAAAGTACCTGCATAACTTTAGAAAACCAGACAAGAGTGTAGAGGAGCTTAGAGATGGAGTCAAATGCCCGTCTCAATGCTCTTGCGAGAAAGGCAGAGGAAGCCGTTGATCAGAAGACAGCTGAGTGAAAATGAATGTCTCAGACAGAGAGAAGTAAAAGGAGCTAGACTCCAAAGGCCAAGCTATGACTCCCCAATCAATAGAGGAAGCAGGAAAGACTGCCCATGCTCTAAGTTAGCTTCTTTACAGCAGTGCATTTAAAACCACACTCCATTAGAGAGGGCTGTGCCACTGGGTCACCCTAGAGAGGAAAATGGTGTTTCTGTGCCCTTCAAAGAAAGCTAATGAGCTTCTGTAAAGGAGACAGCAGCCATGCAGAGGTCAGCAGAAGGGAGCTTCCTGACCCCCCCCCCCATGGAAGTTAAGAGAGGGACTAGAGAAATATAAAGGACCACAGAGCAAGCACTTGTGCTTCTTAACCATCTCCTCCACCTCATCCTGGACACTCCAGGAGTGGGAGCCACAAGTGTGGGTCTGACTCATTCGGGGGCCACGGTGCATGCATGACCTTGCAGGGACACTGGAATCATTTGCTTCTACAGTGGTCTAGAATCACTGGGCCTGAATGGCATGGTGTCACTTGTCACCCTTCACACAGAATCATGCATGTTGTAGAATATCATGTTCACTCATGTACACGTACATATGTGTGCATTTACAAACCCTAAGGAGCACCACATGCACACACATACATACAAACACATACATAAACATATAGGCATCCACAAAAATATATGTACATAATAGTATACACACATATACAAACACACACATACATAGATACATGCACATGCATGTATGCATATTCAAATGCATAAACATATAATAGGGTGTCACACACCCACATTTGCACATACTTAAACATACACTTATGCACACATACATACACTCTACAAAATGTCACATGCACACATATATACACATATGCATGCATATAGACACATGTATACATGCACATGCATGTGTGCATGTGTACACACACACACATACACGCATCCACTGCAATAAACCAATGATGCTTTCAAATGACAAGGCAGTAATAAGATCTCCCAAAGCAAGTTATGGGATTTAAAAGTGTAATCAATGTACCCTTGCTCATTAGCATAAATTAATGTTCCTTTTGGTATGTGATTGCAGATCACATGGTGAGCAAAGACACTTTGGGCCTTAAAAAAGTTGCTGAAAATCTGTGCCCTTGAGGGGCCCGTGCTTGGCCTTGCTAGGAACATTAGAGACAGACAGAGCAAGCCAGGGGTACTTCAAGGTCCTCAATCGTGTACCATAGTGTTTAGAAAGAAAAAATAATAATAATCAAGCTGACCTCCTAGCAATTGAACCCACAGGAGGAAAAGTCAGCTTGCATTAACCAGCTGGGTGCCTGGCAGACTTGCCCCGATCGATTCAATGCAATAATACAATTTCACCGACTGAAGCCTGAGCTCTCTGGGAGGCTAATAGAGCAGAAGATTTACCTCGGTGACTGAATGAGTCATCCCTGGTGGCAGGCAGTGCACTGCCTGGAAACATCAGGAAGATGCCATTGGAGGGGACCTGTGGAAGCTCCAATAGGTGGCAACCTGATGGAGAGGCAGCTGCAGCGTCATGTGCTTGGAACTGTATTACACTGAGATTTCTCTACAAGCACTGTGGAATGTTGAGAGTTGTTGGGTCAGAGTCAGACCATTGATTCCAAGGCCAAATATATTACTCTCATCTAGAGCATAAAGGTGTCTTTAGCTTGGCTGCAACAGAAGAGGGTTTTTGTTTTGTTTTTTAATTAAAAAATTAGTTGCCAAACTTGTAAAGTACCTCAGAAGTCATTTCATCTAAGCAAGCAAGAGGCAGCCTTCTACATCTCTCAGAGTGACTGACTTTGAATAAAAGAAAGACCAATCCTTCTAAATACTGGCAGAATAAAACCGTTTGCTGAACATATCCCAGCCCAGTGTGTAGATCTATAAATGTCACACAGAGACACTTCGTGGGCTATGTTCTGATATTGTATCTTCAAGCCTTCTCCTTGTTAGAGTTATCACAAGAGCTTTCAAAAGTCAGTTCACTCTTCAGTGAAAAATCTTTGGGTTGTGACTCAACTGTCAGCTCTTTTTAAAATTCCTCACTGCTTAGACTGTGTAACCAAGACTAAGAACTTATGCTCCATGGAAAAACAGGAATCAGGGAGCATTTATTCACCTCTTCCCTTATTTGTTCAACAAATACATAGATTTTTATATGTATCAGACATCCACTATGTATGCTGGAAATAAAATGATGACTTAAAAATAAATGTGACCTTGGATTTCATTACTGTTCAACTCAAAATGAGGAAATCAGTTCATTACACCATGACCATGTCGAGTGTTCTGCCCCAAACTGTAGTTCTGTGAGTAGATGCCACAAGGCACATCAGGTCACATCAGGTCAGGCACATCTTCTGGAGAGAGTAGCATTTGCAAACTGTTGCAGGATATCTGATCACAATGTGAACCCCAAGATTGTGCTAGTTGCTGAAAATCCTTTTTCTAGTTGTAGTGCGGCTCAGCCCTTAGCACACACCTTTAATTCCTCTGAAATACAGACACACCTAAGTACATATACACCTTTAATCCCAAATAACGAAGGTAAAGTTAATTTGTAGAAGGTAGCACTGTGTTTGAAAGTGATGTCTAATTGAGTGGCAGACAGAGGGATGAATCAGAGAAAGATTTGACAGAATAGGATACATCCAACTCTCATGACACCAGAAAGGAAAGAGAAGCTACTTGAGGGGCAGTGCGAACAGAGGAGGAAGAAGGGGAGGAGGCAGCTTTTACCTGGAGAGTTGTACAGAGACAGGTTGAAGAGAACAAGACACAGGTGAAGACAGAATGAGCCAGAGAAGACAGAGAAGGAGCCAGAGGATCAGGACAGATTGCCAGAATTAGTTTGAGGTCAAGTAGAGCAATTCAGGAAAAGCTGAATGAAGCCAGATAGAATCAGTCAGCATGGAGAGGAGGTTTGAGGCAGAACGGCTGAGTCAAGCCAGCAAGAGCTCAGAAAGAACAAGTAGGGTGAGCTTGTTCAGCAATCAGTCTCAGAGGCTGAAAACATTCTAGGCCTAGATGAGATTGTGTGGAGGCTGGAAGCTTCTAGGCCTAAACCTCTGAGAGGACATCAGGGGAATAAACGTTACTGTTACAACAGAGAGATTTTAAGATTGAGTGGAGTCAGCTGACAGGGAGAAGAGAGGACTTGCCTGCTTCCTAACTAACAGCATGCAAAAAGGTCCTGAGCCAGACCTCGGCCAAGATGGACACTAATGCATCCAAGAAAATGAAAGACAAATAAACATGGAAAGCAAGTGGAGCACGGTGATCCCAGGGCTGTGGTGTGACTCTGTGCAGGCAGGCAGGCAGGCAGGCAGGCAGGTGGGCAGGGTACAGATTATCGTAGCCTTGAAGGGACCCTTGTGAGTCAAGGTCAAACAGGAGGACAGAGCCAATCAGGACATTTAAACTAATCTAAAACTAGTGTAACAGGTGCTTAGACTTTAGCATAACTATTGCTATGATAAGAGTCACCATTCAAACCTTGGAACCCAGCACAGAAATAGCACCCCCTGCCAAAACGAAAGCAAAGACCGAACCCATTAAAGCCCAGCATCCTGGGGAAGTCCACAGCTATACTAACCTTGTATGTTGGCTTCTGTAGTTTCAATTCTCGCTAACTGTTCTTGCTAATTGAACCATGTCAACCTAGGATGTGGTTTTGGTGCTTAAAAATCCCACCCTTAGAAAGGCTCTGGACTGCGGTGGGGTCTCAAACACCCAGGGTTGACACTGGTTTGAGTTCCTGACCTAGTGTAGCCTTCTCTGATGGACACCAGGGTGTTGGTAATGTAGGATTCTGATCTGCTCTAATGTGGATCTTTAACCCTAACGTCCTCTTAAAGACACACCTCCCAAACCAATCACTTTCTGACAGAGAAATGACTTCAACATACAAATACTAGGGGAGGCAGCCACAGGTCAGTCCTATGACAGGATGGCAGTTTCCCTATGTCCCCCGGCTGTGTGAGCACATTCAGACTCAGGATCGCTGTCTGCTGAACACTTAGACACTTAGTGTGGCTGGGACCTGAGTCGACCTTGTTACACACATGTGGTTGAGAGCACAGTTGGGTGGACTGACAAGGTTCCTATGTCCTGGGAGGGTCTCTTCCCTCACTGTCACTCAGGGATGCCATGAAGTGGGTAGCTACGCTGTGACAGTCCGCTCAGGCTGGACCAGCATGCCGAGCACCCTGTCTGTAGGAGGAGTTAGGAGCATCTGGCCGTTCAGTCATGGAACTTACTCATGCCTCTACGCAGGCTCCAAGTTGATCACTAATACTTGGGGAGAGGCTGTCATTATTTGTACTGCAACACATGACTTGGTGAATCCGATGGTGTCACTTATTTTAACTTTTCATTGTTCTTTATTATTATTATTGTTGTTATTATTATTATAATTATTAATGTTTATTTTCTCTCTCTCTTTTTTGGCCTTTTAATGAAATTAAATTATTTTGTTTATTTATGTTCCAAATGTTGCCCTCCTTTCTGGTCCCTTCTCCCAGAGTTCTTCACCCCATCTACCCTCCCCTTTGCCTCTAAAATGATGCTCCCCCACCGACCCCTACCCCCTCACCCACCTACCCGATCTCACCCCCCCATCAGCATTCCCCTTCCCTGGGACATCAAGTCTCTATAGGATTAGGCACATCCTCGCCCACTGAGGTCAGACAAGACAGTCCTTTTCTCCATACGTTTCAGGGACCATGGACCAGCAACAGAGAGCAAAGAGTATGCTCTTTGGTTAGTGGCTCAGTCTCTGGAGCTCTGTGGGTTCTGGGTTAGTTGACACTGTTGGTTTTCCTCCAGGGTTTCAACCCCCTTCAGCTCCTTCAGTCTTTCTCCTAACTCTTCCATAGGGGTCCCCAACCTCAGTGAAATGGTTGGCTGCATTTGCATCTGTCCAGTCAGCTGCTGATACAGCCTCTCAGAGCACAGCCCATGCTAGACTCCCATCTGCAAGCACAACATGGCATCAGGAACAGTGTCAGGGTTTGGTGTCTGCCCATGGGATGGATCCCAAGTTGGACTGGTCACTGGACAGCCTTTTTCATTGAACTTTGTGAGTTTCACATCATGCACCCCAGGCCCCTCATCTCCCCATCCCCTCAGGTTGGGGATTTAATTTGTGCTTACATGGGAATTTGCACATTCGCTATGGGTCCCTGCCATCAGTTGGTTTTTTGACTGGTCAATAAAGAACCAACAGACAATGGCTGGACAGGGGTATACAAGTGGAACTTTTAGGATTCCCAGGCAAAAACACAGAGGGAGAGAGAGATTCCACTGTTAGGAGGGGTAGGAGATGGACCACTGGAGGGAAGAGGTGAAGGTGGGGAGAGATTGCCAACAAGTAAGAATCAGGGAATGTGGCCCCAGGGGCCACTCCCTCGATTGGGTCCAGGTAGCAGAGATGAAATATAGATTTAGCAAATATTAACTCAGAAACATCGGAGGGGAGTGTGTTAGCTACATGGAGGTCCAGGAGTGGCCCAGCCATTGAGCTAGTTAAGGCTATTTAAAATAAGTCAATGTCTGTGTGTTTCATTCGGGGATCCCAAAACAAATGGGCGAGTGTAGAGGCAGTGTGCACACCTACAACGAGCTCAGAGTGGTTAAACAATTTATTGCTACACCCTCATATCCACCCTTTGCCTTGGCAACCTCCTCCAGAAATCACACACACACATACACACACACACACACACACACGCACACGCACACGCACACACACACTACCACCACCACCACCACCACCACCACCACCAACAACAACAACAACAAATCTAAACCAAAGCATAGAAAACATCTCATCATGAAAGCAGTAGTATGTCATAGTGTGTCCCACAGTATACACTTCTGTCCACATAGCTCTCTTGCAAATGTCCATTGCAAATGTTCATTGGTCTGGTTTGAGCTGGTCTCTGGCTTCTGTGACATCATCAATACTGGATCCTCATGGGGAGTCCTCTCAGTTATCTGTTGTCCGGTGTCATGCAGATCCTATTGCTTTGGAACAGCAGGACTGGCCCTTTCACACGTCTCAGCCATTCCAAGATGTTATAGATTTTGGGGATGAGTCAATTCAGAGTCCTGGATCTGGGCCTGCATGATAGCTGAGCTAGTCAGCCGCTGGTTCTCCCTTGCCTGCACCAGGGCGAGCTCCCCAGCATTGCTCTGGCTAGCTCAGCCATTGGATGACACCACTTTTTGATGGACAGCTTAGGTCACATGGTCACTTGTTAATCATGGTGAGGTGTTCAGTCTGATCTTGGTCCTTCTATCTGGGACCTACCTAAACTAACTCTCATAGGCTTCTCTTAATAACACTAGATAAGATGGCAAATTAGTAGTGATAATAAAGAAATATATTTCTATGTTGTTTTTTCCATACAGCAATTTATTTAAAATTTTCATAATATTTAAATTTTACATGTCCGTGTACAGGATGCGTACATGTTCATGTGTGCACACATGTATATGTGAAGGTCAGAGGTTGGCGCTGGGAGTCTTTCTCAGTTAGGCTTCTTCCTATTTTTGGAGATGCATTATCTCATTGAACCTGGAGCTAATCCATTGCATAAGATTAGGCTGGCCAGTGGGTTCTAGGGATTCATCACCTGTTTCTAGGCCTGCCTCCCACTCCAGTACTAGACTTACATAGGCACACTGATACTTTGGCTTTTATAGGGGTGACAGGGATCTGAACCCAGGCTCTCAGGCCATTTCCCCAACCCTGATACTTATATTTTATAAGCTATGTTGTTGTTTTAAAGGCCCATACATGTAGCTAGGCATAGTGGTGCATGCTCAGAATGGAAGCACTCAGAAGGCTGAGGCAGGAGAATTACTCATTCAAGTCTCCTATGGGTTACACCGAGAATTCCAGGATAGCATGGGTGGCGTACTGAGATCCTGAACCTGAAAAAAACCCATAACTGTGTAATATTTTTAAGGAGATGTAATGGATACAAGAGGGCTAGTGTCTCAGTCGGGCTCTCTATTCCTGCACAAACATAGTGACCAAGAAGCAACTCCCAGAAGGGAAGGGTTTATTGAGCTTACACCTACACATTGCTGTTGATCACCAAAGGAAGTCAGGACTGGAACTCAAGCAGGTCTGGAAGCAGGAGTTGATGCAGAGGCCATGGAGGGATGTTACTGGCTTGCTTCCCCTGGCTTGCTCAGCTTGCATTCTTATAGAACCCAAGAATACCAGCCCAGGGACAGCACCACCCACCATGGGCCCTCTCCCCTTGATCACTAATTGAGAAAATGCCCCACAGCTGGATCTCATGGAGTCACTTCCTCACCTGAAGCTCCTTTCTCTGTGATAACTCCAACCTGTGTCAAGTTGACACAAAACCAGCCGGTACAACTAGTTAAGTTGAAATCATCGATATTTAACAACAAAAACAAACAAAACCAAAACCCAGTCGCTGACCTGGCTCTCTGTGTCATAGCCTATCACATATTTCCCTCTGGTTACAGAATCACTTCTCCAAGATCCCTGCCACCTTCGTTTCTCCTCTTTTTTTTTTTTAAGTAATAATAAATCCAACTCACTTTGATCCACAGCTCCAGCTCTGTCTTTACTGAGTCCACATAAAACTCACTCCAAACTTAAATCCAAAATGGCAAGAGCAAGTTGACTATACTCAGAACCAATGCATCTGAGCTTGGAGTTCTTAGGGTTTTACTTATTAACATAGACTTTTCAACTCACAGGCATCCATTTCCAGCTCATCCCCCACCCCCAGTGCCCCCAACTTGACATTCACAAGCAATTGTGGTAGACCAGTTGCTTGTTAATCAGGCTCTTTGAATCTATGATTTGTAATTTAGGCTGTCCACATCTGAAATGGCCATTGTGCTTGGCAGTCTAAAATACTCTAAATGTCCCCCTAAGGCAAATGTTTTCTCGAATGGTGTGAAGACAGAGAGGTAGTTTGAACTTGTAAAATCAGAGTGAAATTCCCACTAAGTGATAGTTTTAATTAAAACATTAGGAAGTTCTGTTTAACCTGGCCACCATTTACTGTTATTATTTTTCCTTTTTAGTTCTGAAGCAGTTTGATTTCATCCAATGTCAGTTCACTCCTCCTCCTTCGCCTCCTCTCTCCTCCTCCCTCCTCCTCCCTCTCTTCCTCTTCCCTTGTTAACTGCACAAGTTTTTAACCACCACTATATAGACACTGGGCCTGTGCACTGTCTTTCCAGACTTCAAGGGTTCCTTCCCTTGTCTTTCCAGACTTCAAGGGTTCCTTCTGGGATGGCCTGTAGCTTGTGAAGACCAAATTTTCTGTTTCATTTAACCCTTTCCTCCCTTCTTGCCTTTGACATTTTCCCAAATGACAAGCCTTCCTTCTACCAAGGATGGAAATCAAATTTTATTCCTCCCCCCAACTTTTCTTCTCTTTTGATGAAAAATCATGGACTAAGTGAAATTGTCAAATTTTATCACTGCAGGGCCCTCAAATACATGTATGTATGTGCACATGTGCGTTTGGGGGAGAAGGTCTAGTTTAGATTTGGATATCAAGCCTTGTTTTTAATATGTTATGCAAAATGAATGTTTCAGGGAACGGGTCCTTAATAAGGGACAACCGTCCTTTTGTCTTCTCTGATCTATCGTTTGGCCCCTCTATCTTGGACTTTCCTCCCTCTCACTCCTCCCTTCACCCTTCCTGTCTACATAACTGAGGCCTCAGCCTCCTGCTCCTCCTGCACTTTCTCTTCTGAATGCTGGCATTACAGCCATGCCCCCCCCCCCCATTCAGTTAATAGTGACTTTCTGCTTTGTTTTGTTTAGATTCCCAATTTTCTGAAAAATCTTTTTTTAAAGATTTGTTTTATATATATGTATGTATATATATGCATGTGTGTATATGTACACACACACACACATATATATATAGCTATTTTAAGACACACCACCAGAAGATGGCATTGGATCCCATTACAGATAGTTGTGAGCCACCATGAGGTTGCTGGGAATTGAACTCAGGACCTCTGCAAGAGCAATCAGTGCTCTTAACCACTGAGCCATCTCTCCAGCCCAATAATGGCTTTCTAAAGACCATTACATTCTCTACTGAAATATAGTATTATCAAAACCATTTGATACTAATATGTGCTTAAAAACTCACTTTCTAAATATATGGATCTCACATATTTCTTCCTTCCATCTGAATTTGTGAATCCACTCTGCTCCCCCAGTGCCCCAGCCACCAGAAATAAAATCTGTCTTAGTATATTTAATGACTGAACTTCTTGAATCATCTCATTATATCTTCAATAAAAAACATATTAGTTGGGCTGGAGAGATGGCTCAGCGATTAAGAACACAGACTGCCCTCCCAGAGGTCCTGAGTTCAATTCCCAGCAAACACATGGTGGCTCACAAACATCTGCAATGGGATCTGATGCCCTCGTCTGATATGTCTGAAAACAGCTAGCTACAGACCCATATACATAAAATAAATAAATAAATCTAATATATATATATATATATATATATATATATATATATATATATGTATGTGTGTGTGTATGTGTGTCAGTCAAAAATTTTTAAATCGAATTTTTAAATTTTCTGTAACCTAAGATGTCAGTTTTTTAAAAATATATTAGAGTGCATCATTGATTATGATCATTGTATGCAAGAATCATAATAAATATTTATATCAATTTATTATACAGATACTTGCACATAACTTTTTTGTTAATGAGTTAAAACTAATTTAAAAATTTTTAAGATGGCATAAACATTGGTTGCAACTACAATGAATTCTTCCTAATATGATTTATAATACAGGTTTTAACTATCAGTTCAGAAAAAAATTAGCCACATAAAACTTTTATCTGTGTATTTTTCTGCTAATGTTTCTTGGAAGGGTCCCTGTTACATTTAAAGGAACTGGAGTCATTGGAAAGCAATACTTCAAAAATAGCTAAGAAAACATATAAATTTAAATTTCTTAAGAAATCTAATTTTAGCATTCTGTGTTTCTTAGTGTAGTCTCTGCTTTGTTTTTAGAGACTTTTCAGTCGTGAGGCAAGATTATTAAACAAGATTTTTCCACAAAAATGTTAAGGGGGCCCACCCGTCACATAACTGAATCATAACCTCCATTGGGGGCAGTGTTATAGAGTATCATTCTATAGTTTTAAGAAGCAGTAGAGAAGGTCAGAAAGACAGGAAGCTGCAGGGTTTATGGTACCTCCATGGCCTGTCCAGCCAGCGTTTGAGGATTTCACATGTGCTCCGAATAACATCTAAAATGGGAGAGGGACATAGTGCTCCAGGCCCACACACCAGCGAGGAACCTCAATGAAGAAGGTTGACAATCTGGAAATTTACTTCCTTAAACTTCATCATTATGTCCTTTAAGACAGTTTTGTGTCACCTGAGGGTGACAGGAGAGCACAGCTAAGTGATGGGTGGCACACAGATGCAGGCCCAGAGACGCTGTCACCAGCAGTATGACTGTATGCAAGCTGTGTAGTCTCCTTACAGCCTGGGATGCTAGAATGCATCCCCAAAGCTATAGTGGGAGTCACACAAGATGATACAGACACCCCTTGGCTAAGGACAGAATCACACCCTGATAAATCTATCATCAACTAGATGTATATTAAAAAGCTATTCATAGGCCACAGAGGCCTGTGTTAGGAACCCTTGCTGCTCTTGCGGAAGACCCACCTTCAGTTCCCAGTATCCACACAGTCTCCTGTTACTCCAGCTCCACAGGACTAGTTCTCTCTTCTGTCGTATGCCTCTGGGGATACCAGAACACATGTAATACACACACACACACACACACACACACACACACCCCACACCACCCACAAATAAAAATTGCTTAGATGATGATATATTTAACATATTCAACGCATACAGAACATCGCCTATAGCCTAGCCTACTGTAAATATATACTCAGAGCACAGACCTTGGAAAGAGGCATCTAAGACAAATCGTATTACTAACATATGTGTCCAGTGTCCATGTCCACACACCGCTGGGCATTTTATGGACATGGTAAGCTGGAAAAACAGAAAGCACAGCGTTGAGGAAAACTGCTGTCAACATAGCGACCGCGGACTGTTGGTAGTTAGCCCTCGTGATCGTGAGGCTGACCCAAAACTCAGAACCGATGCTGCTGCCAAATATGGCAAAAGACTATTGTTGGGTGGGTATGTTACTGGGTTGGGAAAGATCAAAATTTGAAGTACATTTTCTACTAAAGAGATATCACTTTGTGCGGTAGAAAGTCTAAAATCATGAATCATACCACTGTTAGGTCAGAGACCATCTGTACGTGAAGAGCTGAACCCCTTAGCTCACCGACACATGAAGGGAGGGAGGATCACTCATCCTGGAGGAAAGGCCACTAGTAGATTGTCCGTGCCCCACTGGAGGTCCTGTACCCATGCATGCATGGGCAGCATTAATTAGACCTAGTGGCATATATAAAGAGGAGGGGGAGGAGGAGGGAGAAGAGGAGGAAGAAGAGGAGGAAGATGTGAAGGTTCAAAGTGGGTGTATCTAGAGGGATCCGGAGTAAGCTGGAGGGAAGAAAGGACGCTACTAGCATGCTTCATTACGTATGTATTTGAAAGCGTCAAAGAATAATTTTTTAATTATTTAAAAAGAGAAAGGAATGGAAAGGTCAGGATGAGAGAGTCAAGGCAGATCCAAGGGCTGCGCAATAAATAAAGGCGCTGAGTACCGGTGACACAGACACCTGCACAATAAATACAGGCACTGAGCACCGGTGACACAGACACCTGCACAATAAATACAGGCGCTGAGTACCGGTGACACAGACACCTGTCACCTGTCTTGTCTGTGCCCCTCCCACCTCCCACCTCAGGTGGTGAAATTGGGAAGGCAGGGTGGAGCCAGGCCAGAGATTCCCTAAATGCTGGACTCAGTAGGGAGGGGGGAGGCCACTGGAGTGAGAACCATTTCCAAGGTCTGAGGCTGGGTGCGGAGCTGGGAGAAAGACTGGGTTTCTGTTCCTTCTACCTTCCTCCTTGTGCCAGAGTTGGATTGTGTAAGGATGTATTTCGAGATAAAATTAGAGAGTGGTCCTAGGCGAACATTTCCTCGACCGTTTTGGCTTCACTGGAAACTCTTAAAGTTAACGCACACATACCGCAAGGTAGTCTACCACGACAGTACACACTTGGGAAACGCAAATACTGTTTTGCAAGTGACAGTGTACACTAACACACTGGAATCCTAGTATGTCCCAAGACAAATGAACCTTTTAGCATCATTTGGAGTTTCTCATATTTTCAGCACAGCACACTAGCTTTACAGCACACTTCTTTACAAGCCTGTGGAGCAGGGATCTGCGCAGCCCAGTTTGGGAAATGTGTCTTTGGCAAGACCTCCACAGGCAACTGAATTATGGTTTGGCTGGGGGCTTGCAGAGAACAGGAAGAAATGGGTGGGGATGCTCAGGGTTGTAAAGGGCTTTGCGCTTGGTGTGAGAATCCAAGCTGGCTGACCCCACAGTCCTGGAGCCTAGCTTCACTATAGAAAAAATTTAAAAGCAGATAAAAGAGTGTGACCACCCGGAAATTTGGCAAGAGTGCCAGAAGCTTTTTTCTTTAAACTTGAATCCTTTGAAGTCTTTAACTCTTCAGATTCTCATTGCCAGCTCTTGTAAGAGGCAGAATTTCAAACTGCTCTCTGCCTGTTTTGGAAGATGATGCTATAGCAATGTTGGCTGTGAAATGGTTCCACATGAGCTCTTCTTAATAGTGCTGCTTCTGGTATCTTGACTTCTTCCCAACAATGGAGTAGTTCTCAATTTAGATTTGAACATAACTCTTCCCTTTGAACATTACAGGGCTAATAAACCAGGTTTTCTCAGACCCAACCAGTCTGTATTGTTCTACTCTTACTAGTCATGTGGACACACACACACACACTGCAAAAGAGCTGGAAGAGGTAGCACACACCTGTGGTCCTCCTCACACTTGGGAGGAAGCCAGCCTTGGTAACATAGTGTGTTTCAAGAGAACTTTGGCTACATGAGACAAGGTCTCAAAAAAACAAAACAAAACAAAATAAAAATAAGCAAAAGGTCAAAAGACTGAGATATAGAGGCAATTCTTTTGAGCAAAATGTAAGAAAAGATGATCACATTTTAAATAGTACTGTAAGCTGTGCTGGTTATGATTCTTGTTGTAACCAAACATGTGACAGAACCAGCGCCTGAGAGGGATGGTTAATTTTGGCTCCTGGTTTCAGAGGGCCTAGTTCGTGGTTGTCGAGCATGTTAGCCACATGCTTAGCTCCGTCAAGGCTGCAGGAGTATGAAGGCTGTTATTCAGTTTGTGGGGACACAAAGCAAAGGAAATGGAATAAGTCATCGATAGAATCCAGGCCCCAAAGACATGTATTCAACAACCCACTTCTGCTGCAAGGCCCCACTTCCTGTCTGTCACCACCTCTCAGTAATGTCTCCAGATTCTAAGCATTAAGGGATTAAACCATCGATTATGTCAGAGCTTTGAGATACAGTTATGTCAGGAAACGTCACTGACACACGGAGAGGTGTAGCTTCTGAATCCCCAAGCTTTTCTCTTTTAATTTTTAAATTGCTCCTCTCTCTCCCTCCCTCCCTCCCTCTCCCTCCCTCTCTCTCTCTCTCTCTCTCTCTCTCTGTACATGTGTGTATGTGGGTCTGTGTGCATGTGTGTGTGTGTCTATGTACATATGTGTGTATGTGTGTATGTGTGTGAGTCTGTGTGCATGTGTGTCTGTGTGTGTCTGTGTGCATGTGTGTATGTGTGTATGTGTGCATGTGTGCATGTGTGCATGTGTGTGTGTGTTGTGGGTCTGTGTGCATGTGTGTGTGTCTATGTACATATGTGTGTATGTGTGTGAGCCTGTGTGCATGTGTATGTGTGTTTCTGTGTGCATGTGTGTGTGTGTGTGTCTATCAGACAATTGCTGGGAGGCAGTTCTTTCCTTTTGTTGTGTGAATCCTGGAGGAACCAACTCAGGTCATCACACTCGGCACAAGTGCCAGAGCCTTTACTCACTGAGTCATGTCACCAGCTCCCTGGTGTTCCTTAATCTGATCCAGTTGACAATCAAACTTAGCCACCACAGAAGAGAGCTTTCCTAAATGGTAGTCGATGCATTTTCCGCATCCACCCTTTGAGCCACTGCAGGTTACAGAGACAATAAACTCTCCCAAGAGGCAAGACCCTGGGTATAAACACAGAATGCTCAGCAAAACATCAGTGTAAGCCATCCAAACTGGACCAGAAGAGTTGAAGTATGTCAAGACCAAGACAAGTCTCCTAGACAACTAGGAAAAGTATTTTAATAAGTCCTACTGTGGAGGAATTTGAGGTATAAAGTCTAGAATTAAATAATCCCATTAAATAAGTATGTTGGAACATGTTTTGAACAATAGGCTTCATTGCCTTATTGCAAACAAATGTTTGGCTCATAGACTGGGCAGTCTAGAAAGGAGCATACCTCAAAACAGGCCGTCTTCATTAGAGTCAGTCTGTCTCATTTGCTGATATTATCCTGCCCTATTGCAGTTTGACTTTCTCTTAACACCTATGATCAGCCACTGGCTTTAGAAGGCCCTAAACGGAGCCAGGCACAGTGGTGCACACCTACAGTCCTAGAACATCAAAGATGTTCTCCCACCTCCCAAAGATGGGAGCATTAAACACATTTGAAACTAGTCTGGTGGTCTACATGGTGAGTTCCAGGCCAGTTAGGACAAAACAAACGAAAATGAAAAAGAATCTCCCTCCCCAACTCCTTTTTGTAGTGTTTTGCTAAGACAAAAAAAAAAAAAATCTGAGGATGTTTCCTTTCACGTGTATTAAACTTCTGTCCACAAACCAACACAGCCTTACGTGTTTCCCCTCTATCCTATGGGGCTGTGTATTATATCCCAAGATTCGTTTTGACTCTTAAGAAACAGCAATGCTGTGGGCAATGCACGTTCACTCTAAACAGAGGGATCGTTGGTGCCTAAGAATAATTACCCCCCACAACACACCCCTCAGAGCTAATGTCAATATTAATAAAATATAAATGGCAGCCAGAAGGATGCTTCACAGCCAGGGAGTTGGAGGCTGGGTGAGTGTAAAAGGAAGTGATGGCTGCAACCGTAACTCGAGAGTGCCCTTGTGAAAATTCTATGCTGGGTAAGGCAGAAATAATAGGAGACCTGCTCAGGGACACGTGACAGCTCTAGAACACGGCTGCCCGGAAGTAGGCTCTCTCCTCCTCTGCCTCTTTTCTAGTTCTCTGTGCTGTGGTCAGAACCAGGCTCTCTTGAGCAGTGTCTTCTTTCCAGATCGTGTCCTCTGCTTGGAGAATGTGGGGGGAGATGTGCTCACAGCAGTCAAAGAAGCCATTGTGGGGTTTATCCTAGCGCGATCTCACTGGTTTCTCCTCATTGTGAGCAGAGGGGAAAGAACACCGGCTCTTCCACCTGTGAATGCCTGGTGCTGGGCGAGGGAGACCCCAGCTAAGCTCTCAACTGGTTTCTCTCAAGTCTGGCTCCTATTGCAGAAACACAAAATGCTGACCTGCTCACCAGTGGGACCATCTTTCCTTAGCCTTGTTTGCGAATGAGCTGTGGAGAAGGAGATGTGAAATGATAGCTTGCTCCATCAGGTATGTGTGGCAGCGGAGGCGGCTTTCCGGAGCCTGTTTATCTGTCCTTCTATGCCCATTCCAGTTAAGAATCGTGACTGTTTCTGAATTGGGTCGAGTCAACTAGGAGAGCTAAAAGCACGGATGAAGAGACTCTTCTTCCCGCAACCTCAAAGCAGCTGGAATTTGTGCCAAAGGAAAAATGCTAGAGTTCTGGTGGCAAGGCTTCGTGACCGATTAAAAATCTCCATGCCGTCTGAGATCAGGAGCAGCTGCACGGATGTGAGGATACTTCAGGGTCCGTAGAGAGGGCTGAGAAAAGTGCAGCGGTGCCGTGCTGGCCCTGAAGTCAGCAACACAGAGGGTTGGGCTGTGTCAAGGAGTCAAGTTGCAATGGTCACAGTAAGGAAAGGAAGGGAGGACAACTGTAGGGCTCTTGGCTAGAGTGAGTGACAGAGAGGGGTCAGGAACAAAAGGGGCCTAGAGTCTGATAGGTACAGGTGCCCAGCAGCAAAGCAGTGAGCCTCCCTGACAAGAGCCCCAACGACAGTTTGCTATCTGGAGCACCTCTATCCATGGAGCTGACTGTGCTAACATGCTTCTCAATTACCCACAGGCCTCAGCGCATTTGCTCATCCTCCTAAAACAGGATCTCCTTATCCTTTGCTTTTGGTCCTTCTACGATGTCATTGCAATACACATATTATGAAGGACCAGTTTTGAAAACATGACATTTTAATTCTCCCTATTTTGTATTTAATCCCACATTCACAGAATTCTGCCTTGTTGGTGTGGAATTGCAACTATGTCTCCGTCCCCATGACGGTATCTTCCAGTGAACAAAAGCAAAAACCAAACCCAAGTGTTAGCCGCTCCTTCCCTTCGCTGCCCCTCCCCCGCCCTCTAACCCCGCATGCGCAGTGCCTGCTCTTAGCTTTCTCCTTAGCTTTGCCCAATGGGAATGAAAGGCGAGACAAATGCTTGCCTAGCAAGCGCTTTCCCATAGGCAAGGCAGCAGCTGGATTTGAAAGACGATGACCAGACGCCTGTAAAGAGCAGCAGGACTCTGGTGGGTTGAGCTGGCGTTTCCTCAGTGCTGCCACCATTAACACAACCGCGGCGTTTGTGGCTCAATTCCAAGCCATGTTCCTCCTCATGAAGCAAACTCAAGATAGAAGAGCTTTTGCTCCCAAGCCTCTTGATGTCTTAGCGGCCCACGCAAGATCTGAACCCATCGCCCCTGGGAACCTGTGGTGTCTTTGAACACACTTCACAGGAGGAATTAAATGTAGGTTTCCTTAAGTCTCTCCCAAAGCAGAAAGTAGGGCTCATTTTACTTTCAAATCTCCAAATGGATCAAAACTTTGGTCAGAAAAATGCACAGAGAATGTGTGAAATTTGATCCTATGGGAACAGGTGCTTGGGCAAGATTTCTGCCTTGTATTTCAGCCTCAGCCTTGGAACGCCACACTAAGCGTGTTTAGTGCCCTCTGGCATAGCATTTATTGTATAAATGAGCGGACTGCACAAACAGAAGAGACCAGTCCTTTCTGGTCCTTTTAGTCCCTCATGAAATTACCAGGCTGACACACTCAAGCTACTTGTAGCCCTATTCATATCCTAAACAATGTGTCCACTAGGGCTGGAGAGATGACTCAGCGGTTAAGAGCACTGACTGCTCTTTCGAAGGTCCTGAGTTCAAATCCCAGCAACCACATGGTGGCTCACAACCATCCCTAATGAGATCTGACCCCCTCTTCTGGTGTGTCTGAAGACAGCTACAGTGTACTTACATATAATAAACATATAATAAATAAATTCTTAAAAACAAAACAATGTGTCCACTAGAAGATGACTGGTTCTCCTTATTAATCATCAGAGGACTCAGGTTCAGTTGTCAACATTCCCAGGCAGTTCACAACCATCATAACCCCAATTCCAGAAGATCCAGTACCGTCTTCTGACTTCCGTGGGTACCAAGCATGTGTGGTGAACACGAGAGCTGGCTGTGTGGTGAACACACAGCAGCTTCCACAGCAAGTTTTGTTTTCTGTTTTTAATTTTTGTTTTCTTTTGGAATAAGGGTGCAAAGGCAGTGGAGGGTCGGGGGTGGGGTGGGGAGATGAGTGGGATTAGGGTGCATAATGTGAAATTCACAAAAAGAAATTCACCCTTTGCTGGCCACCACAGCCAGGAGAGCTGGCCCTACCCCAAGCCTGGCCAAAGCGGGAAAGCTGGCCCTGGTGGCATGGGCACAGGAGAGCTGGCAGGCAGACCAATCAACTACTACCCAGGCCCAGATCTGGGGCTTTGAGTTTTCCCACCGCAACCTCTACTCCATCTATGAACTGCTGGGGTACATGAAGGGCCTGGTCCTTTAGAACCAATGCTGCAGGATCTCTATGACACAGGGCAACTATAGGATATCCCAGCAGGGTCCCAGTGAGGATCCAGTATTGATGGTGTAGCAGAAGCCAGAGGCATTGGACCAGACCCGCGGCAATGCCCATTTCTAAGGAAAGCTGTTTGGGCAAAGGGTGTGCTATATAACTGGCACACCGTGCCACACAGCAGCTTCCACAGCAAGTTTTGTTTTCTGTTTTTAATTTTTGTTTTCTTTTGGAATAAGGGTGCAAAGACAGTGGAGGGTGGGGGGGTTGGAGAGATGAGTGGGATTAGGGTGCATAATGTGAAATTCACAAAAAGAAATCAATAAGAGTTTGTAAAACTCATGCTGAAGAAAGTAGATGGAAATGTAAAATCATTTCTTCCCATCGTGTGCATGGGATGTTTAAGAAAAACTGGTGATTTATCCAAAGTCCAACCCTAGGCTGAGGTCAACAACTGTCTCTTCAAGGACAGTTGAAGCCCACCGAAAAAACGTGATGAATGTCCCAGTGAAGCCCATCTTAGCTGAGTGTTTAAGACAGGGAGGAGAATGGGTTTGAACTCTCGGAAGCTCGGGGGCTTTAAGGCAGAGTGTACCCGTGGGAAGTGTGATGATATTCTTCTGTAAGACTGGAGGGGAGGAGTCAGGGTCTGAGACACAACTTTTAAACTCCTTCAGCTCCTCGTGGGAAGAACGTTGATGTCGGCTCCCAGGGACTGGACCATCAACCAGGGGGTACACATGGTTCCAGCCGCAATTGTGGCAGAGGAATGCCTTTGTCCTATGAAGGCTTGATAGATGCCCCAGTGTGGGGAAATCGAAAGGGCGCAGGTGGGAGTGGGTTGGGCAGAGGAGCATCTTCTTGGAGGCAGGGGGAGGGAGGATAGTTTGGGGATTTTCTAGGAGGGGGGACCAGGAAAGGGTATAACATTTGAAATGTAAATGAAGAATATATTCAATAAAAAATAAAGAAAAACTTAAGGAAGGGAGAGAGAGAGAGAGAGAGAGAGAGAGAGAGAGAGAGAGAGAGAGAGAGAGAGAGAGAGAAGACTGCTTCTCATTTGTTTTGTCAGGCTCCTGAGATATGTGTCCTAGAAAATCAGCCTAGGAGACATTGTATTACTTTACCTAATGTAACACCAGAAGTCACATGGGAACACTTCTTACATTGTATTCTTTAAAAGCATGTAACTAGGACCAATTCAGTATTCAAAGAGAAGGGAACCCAACCCCACCATGTTATGAGGGATGGGTAAAGGAACTCACAGTTGTGTTCTAGAATGCTGCACAGCTAGCTCATTGGCACTCCAGCTCTCTATGGACAGTGAGCACGAGGTTTGAAAGTTACAGTGTGTCAGAATGTGAAACACTTCAGGACCTACTCCAATGCCCTCATCACCAACTGGCCTGGCTTTAGATACCAACAACTGTACCAAAGACCGGTAGGACTCAAGGCTTAGAATTTCCTACATATGAAAGAAAACGATTTGTGAGGATTAATGACCACTCTTCCAAAGGTGAAAGACTGAACTTCTGTAATACTTCTCATGCGATGGTGAACTCTCCCCAACTAGCCTCAGTGCCTCATCTTTCCTCACAGCAGTTATCTGTGTGAAAATATTCTATACTTGTGGGAGGTGTCTCTGAAGCCACCATGGCCAGCAGAGTAAAGATCTGTGGGAGGCTGGATGCACTACGAGTTGGTGTTGATTCTAACTGAGTCTGAGCTTGAGTGCTTCATTTTAGGTGTATTTAAGCACAACACAGTTTGGTGATTTTTTTTTTTTTTTTTTTTTGGTGATAATTAACTCAATCTCTTGAGCACAATAAAACTTAAGACATGACTACATGAAAGCTCCTTGTAAAGTACATGTGACATCTTCCATAAAGATGGAATCTATTGATTGTCAGGCTCATAAGTCTGGGGAAGGATCTAGTGTGGTCTTGGCCACACAGATAGGGCAAAGGTAACCAGTCTGTGAACCACTTGTGCTCCCAGCCTTCTGAGCAGAACACAGGTTTCTCTTTGAAGAGCCATCCTTGGGTGTTTACTACTCCTAGTCCCCTAGTGTTCATCTGTGAGCACTGAGAACCACAGTGCCTTCCACGTGCACTCTCTTTTCTTCACGATCAACTCACTCCACCATCAGCACGGTACTTGTCTTAGTCAGGGTTTCTATTTCTGCACAAAACATCATGACCAAGAAGCAAGTTGGGGAGGAAAGGGTTTCTTCAGCTTACACTTCCACATTGCTGTTCATCACCAAAGGAAGTCAGGACAGGGCAGGAACTTGAAGGCAGGAGCTGATGCAGAGGCTATGGAGGGATGCTGCTTGTTGTCTTGCTTCCCCTGGCTTGCTCAGCTTGCTTTCTTATAGAACCCAGGACTACCAGCCCAGAGATGGTACTACACACAATGGGCTTGGCCCTCCCCTGTCCCTTGATCACTAATTAAGAAAATGCCTTACAGCTGGATCTCATGAAGGCATTTCCTCACGCTCCTTTCTCTGTGATAACTCTAGCCTGTGTCAAGTTGACACACAAAACCAGCCAGTACAGTACTTTTTTTTTTTTTATTTAAAGGGAACCCCTTACCATGAGGGAACCTTGTGTTCTGATCAGTAAGGACACAAATGATAATGGAGCTGAAGCCATAGGTCCTGAGCATGTATTAGGGGTAGAAGGGCAAAGGTGACATCTCTCTGGGGCTCTCTAAAATCATCTCATAGTTTTGCCGTGGGAGGTTACCATAGATTTTCTGCCCAGTTGCCAATAAGAACATGGAGAAAGTGAGTGATGTTAGAGCTTGTGTTCAAAATAACTATCTGTTGCTATTGGTAACCAAGTCTCAGGGAACTGAACTGTAGGAATCCGTAGCCCCTTTTGGCTTTCGGATAGTTGAAGGTTTTAGAAAGGGACTTGGCTTTATTTTTAGTTCTTATAGTTCACATATTTCTCAGAAGGTCAGTAGGCCTTGGGAAGGTTTATAGCCTAAATTTAGATGGTCAAAATTATGTTTTAAACAGAAAATGTTGGGGAGTTAGCCAAAAATTAAACCTTAAAAACTGAATCGGGAGATAGATAATTTGCATACCCTGGTGACACAGCCTGTCACCACGTGTTGCCTTTACTTCCCAGAAGCCATTGCTCCTACTCTGTAGACCATCCTGGACCCTCTTATAATGTGTTGGGACTTTTCTTTGCCTTCAGTCTGTGTCTACCCTTTAGAAACTGAACTAACAATGCAATTTTTTTCCACATCTGCAAATAATACCATATTTGACTCAAACCAATCTGAATCAAAAAGAAATTTTATCAGCTCGTTTCCTTGGGAAGTTCAAAAGTTCAGACACGATCGTTCAACTGGTTTCTGGGTCTGACTTTCTCTGTGTTCTGAGTCAGCTTCAATGCTGATTCCTTTCTCTGGTTCTCTCTCTAAAATAGGGCTACCTCCTCTGGAAACATCTTCCTTGTGATGCAGGAATATTGCTTGTCTTTGAGAACAATGGAAACTTTCTCCACTTAAACAGCTAGGGGCCTGGAAAGAAAAATCGCTTGAAGGCCACAGAAGCCTTCAGGATCTAGTCTTGCAAATTTAAAGAATGAAATTCGCAGATCACAGAGGGTGAGTTTTAGAAAGAGGTTTATTATGGACATAAAGACATATCTCTCTAAACGGAGAAGGGAAGGAGGGAGAGAGGGAGGAAGGGAGAGAGAGAAGGGGGGAGGGGAGAAGGGAAAAGGGAGAGGGAAGGGAGGGAAGGAGGGAGGGAGGGAGGGAGGAGGGAGCATACAGAGCTCCCGCTGTAGCAGGAGGGTCAGTCTGGGTGCTTTGTAAAGCACTGGCTTATGGAAGAGACTGGAATAAAGTTGTAGAGCAGGTGAACTCGCTACTCTAGGCATTTCTCTCTATTTCCCTCAAACCTCTGGGCAGAGGTGCTTGTCTAGGACCTAAGGGGAGGAATACGAACCCGAGCTCTCTTCTGGCGTGTGTGGCCTCTAGCATGGGTGTTCTCAGTACTGTCAGCTTGGCTTCCTGCCCTTCCTTGACAGTTTTTATCTCCTTTGTCACTCCTTGTAAATCCGTATCTGGAGAACACAGTGAACATTTCTTATCCGGAACTAGTAAGAAATGTCCAGAGATTCATGGCGATTCAACTGTTATAGATTTCTGCCCTACCCCGTACCAACAAAATAAGCCGTGACAATTGGTTTGGGCCTTAAGCTAGCTCCCACCCCCACAGCGAGAGACCCATCTGGACCATACGTGATAAGATGGAAAAGAAATGGATCCCAAAGGAGAACAGGGGCCCTTGACAGAAGCAGGATTGGGTACCAGGGAGGCAATCAGCAAATATCCAGCGTTGGCCATTAGTGCTTCCTCTGCCCAGATGGCACTCGACACAGCAGTCCCACTGAGCCCAGTGCAACCCACTACCATCCCTTCTTCCCTTTCATCCTTGTGTTGGCTGACGCTGACACGTGTTCAGTGGGTTCCGGTCTCACCCAATGTCATGAAAGAACATAAACGTTCTTCCTTTAAGACACAATGTAAGATATACATACTCGGTCAACAGATTCCATTAAGCGGAGCATCCTGGCAACACTGGGGACTGAAAGAAACAAGTATTATGGTTCTGAAATGTACTGACCATGTAAACTGAAGCACAGATGATTTTAATAGTCTATTGCGATGTAGAAAGAAGGATGATGGTGATGGAGACAGGAATACACCACCCCAAAATAGACTCCTCGGCATATGGACTGTTCTGTGCTGAAGGCAGTTGAGGAATAGCAGACCCAGGGAAAGCTCTGGAAATAGATGTAAGCTTTCCTTTTTAAGGACATCTACACTTAGAAAAGCAGATCCCACTTGTAAAGGTGGTACGTTCTCCTGGACCCAGAGGAAGGGATGAGAGCTGTAACTCACCAGGAGAGAAAGCACCGAGTAAAATCTGCAAACTGTGGCTAAACAGACTGTTCTCGGGCATTGTCTTGTAAATCCCTTTCCCTACCAGGATTAAAATCCCCCTTTCCTCCCCAAGCCTAAAATGGTATGTAAACTCCTGGTTCTGGCTGCTTCCTGAGCTACATCTTCCTCTGTGGGGGACAATATAGGTAGATACACGTGACTCAAATTGATTTCGGTTTCCTGTTGCTCATCTGTCTTGTATTGGTTTTTACTCACAGGCCCAAACCATTGACCCTAGGAACGGTAGAGAGTCACCGATCTGCCGTGCTAAGAAACACGAGGCAGAGTGGCAAGTCAAATTTGAGGGTGCTATAAGCTCTATTATTTTTAAAGTATCAAGCTTCTTCTCCACTAAACAATTAATCCCTTTGGAACTACTCCTGTTCAACCCAGAGAGGCCAGCTTCACGTGCATGAGTCACTGAGAGCTAAATCGACAAGAGAATGGGTTTCTTTTGGGAGGGCCGTGCAGGGCACATAGCGTAGAGCTAAAGGGAAGGGAACCAAACTGAACAGGTCCCACCTTTCAGATTTTTATCAAGAGCCACGAAGACCCACATCTGGGTAAATAACATTAAAGTGACACAAAATGAAGTTATTGTCCTCAAACAGCAGTCTAGGAAGAAACAAACCCAGGAGCAATGTCACAGGACCACATGTTAATGAGTGCCTCGAAGGTGGTAATGATGACGCTGATTGAGGACCACGCCAACACTTCACACTCGTCTCTCAGTTCCCACTGGAGACCAGATGAGTAGGTCCAGGCTCTGAGTGGCCCTGGTAGGCAGGTCCCTGTTAGTCCCCTTCCTGTTTGCGACCTCTCCCTCTTTCTGTTTCTCTGCCTGTTAAATCTTGGCTCTTTCCCATTGTTTTCCCTGCTGTTACAGGCCTATGAACTGGAGAGAGGGTCACTGAATAATTTAAAGGCAGCAGCATCAAACTTCCAGAAGCAACGCTCTGGTCACCTAAGATAACGTGCCCACAGCAGCATTTGTGTGTGTGTTCCAGACAGATGGTGATATTGTTAGGTTACTAGCTGGCAGCGACTATTGGTGTTGGACTCCCTCCCCCAACCCTCTAACCAATAACTTGTAAAGCTGAGGCTGGAAGTACAGTATCAGAACTACCAGCCCAAGGAACAGACCAACTCAGACCTCTGGTCCTAGGAAGGGCTGTGGCATCTTAAACTGCTATGAGAATATTTACTAGCTGATAACTAACTCCTAGCTGATGCTATGAGCCCTTAACCATGCTAGATTACTATTGTGGTATTTTCTGATAAAACAGAGAGCTCACCTTGGTCTCAGGTGAGAGTCAATTCAAATGGGCCTGTCAATCACCTAGCCAGGAAAATGCTTCTCTGGAAAACTGTCTGCTAGACTATAGCATAAGGTTAACCTACAATGTAGACCCGCACAATGGTCCATCAGGCCAACCACCCCCCCCCCCATTTTCTTTTAACAATTCTTTTTTTTAAAGTTTATTTATTTATTTCATGTATATGAGTACACTGTAGCTGTCTTCAAACATACCAGAAGAGAGCATTTGGATCCTATTACAGATGGTTGTGAGTCATCATGTGGTTGGAATTGAACTTGGGACCTTAGGAAGAGCAGTCAGTGCTCTTAACTTCTGAGCCATCTCTCCAGCCCTATTTTTGCCCCTTAAGAGTATTTCTCTTTGTTCTCTTTGCTCCATGACAAACTGTATGCATCTTCTACACTGTGCTTTGTGTATGTGTGTATGTGTGTGTGTGTGTGCATGCATGTGTTTGCTTTCTGAAAATAAAATTTCTTCAGAGAGATCACAAAGTCTGGGGAGACTACAGTGAGATCCTGGTGATGCTGTTAACCAAAATGGCCAGAGAATCTGCACTGACTGTAAGCACCCAGAGAATTCGAACATCAGTAGGAATTGAGGAATGATCAAAGAAGTAGCTGGATTAGCTAGTGGTTAGTGAAGGGGCAAACCACTTGTGTTAAGGCACTATGTCCACGAGGAGTTACATGCCTTTAAAAAGATCTGTGCACATTTTATTTTATTCCTTTTTGCTGCTCCCAGTCTCCCAGAGGCATTTCTACAAACACCTTCCCTAGGGAATCAGCAGAAATCATGAATACATTAGAGTCCTAAACAGAAATAGAAGGAAGAAACAAAATGTGGAAAGCTCTAGAACACCCTCCCCCCCACAGCAAGATTTGTTTATCTGAGTCCCCACAAAGGTGGCTTAGAACCAGTCCTTAAGTTATGAACCCTTAAGATTTGTAGGTGACTATTGAAATGTGGGGACTGAGTCAGGGCCAGATGTAGAATTCAAGATAAGCAAAGGAAGATGAGAAACAAATCCGAAAAACACCAGCCTCCTTATACCTGTTCTGTGAAGGTTGATTTTATTCATTGAAATAAATTCCTGAATTAATTTAGGTAAACAACGCCCACCCCCCACATCCTGTTCACTCCAGTCCTCACTTAAGGCAATTCTGGCCCACAGCTTAGACATGTCAAGGCATGCCGCAAGGACTTTCTGCATGTGGGGGAGCCACCGGGAATGTTCTTAGATGAGAAACAGAGGCAAAGAATTCCTCAAGAAAGCACTGGAGCAAACAAATCTGTGCCAGGACAGTGGTCCAGAGTGGGAGAGGCGGAAGGTTAAAGAGAGTGGGGGGTGGGGTGGCTCTCAGAGGCTGATGGAGTTTCAAACACTGTTCTTGAAACTTCTAGAATCTCACAGTAAGGGATATCAACACTAGGTAATAATAAAAAAAAAGCAGGCATATTTTACACATTTTCATTTAGCATGCTAACATGTTTAGTTTTTGACACCAAAATAAAAGACATTGCAAATAACTGGTGTTATTCGCAAGATATTAATGGATTTTGTAAGTCTTACAAATTCATGCTTCAGTGTTCAGAGTAGGTGATGTGACCCGTCGGGCTCCTCCCAAAAAAGACATGCTGTCTTCCTTCAGGTCTGCTGACATCTCCCTGGCCAGGACCCCTCTCGAGTCATCCCTTTGATCCAACCTCACCACCCCAGCCTGATGTCAGGCCCAGTGGTGTCAGGAAAACAGCAAGCAGCAGGCATTCACAAACACACCAAGCATGCAGACCTGGTACCAACAACGTCTTCAGCAGCTCTGGTGACTGTAGCAAGACACAAGCACCCGCACAGACATTCTCATCTTGACCAGCTGTCAGCAACACTGGCCTTCGCAGTGCCTCTGCATGGCTCCAGCACTGGCTACACCTTCCAAATGCACCTTCCAGATTGTCAGTGGAACAATCGCTCACTGTTGGCTTCAAGACAGGTCACTAGTGAGAGTCAGGGCGATGGGAGGAGCCAGCTAGCCCACGGATAACCAGGTTTGTTGTCTCCATCAACTTCCCTGCCCCCTTCCTGGGTGGCCGAGCTTCCCCCACACAGTTAGTTCCTCCAGGATTGGTTTATTCTATAGAAGCTGACCTCGCTGAGACTCACCAGGAGTCGCTGAGTGGGTGAGTCCCTTTAATTCTCCAGTTTAGTACCAAGAAGCCCAATCGGGGTTGGAGGGAAGGCACAGCTAGTAAGAGTATGCGCTGCTCTTGGGGGGTGGGAGGAGACCTGAGTGTAATTCCCCACACCCATGTCTGACAGCTTCTATGTACTTGTGAATCCAGTTCTAGAGGGATTTGCCTTTGACCTCTGAGGGCACAGGCACTCACTCACACAAACCCCCACACATATAGACATGCACACAGTTAAATATTTAAAAGCAGCCCACTTATTCAGCAACATGAGGAACATTGTCCCAGAACAAACTTTATTGGGAAGATTTACGTGGTGTAACTTTGCTTTAGACACAAGCACTTTTTTTTAAAATTCTTTTATTTTATTTAGTTCATAACTTGGAAAGGAGAAATCTCACAGAAACCATCACTATCACCATCATCATCACCATCAATTGTTATCTCCCCCAGGATCTGGTATATTATTTGGTCCTCAAAGGTGCCTAAAAATAGACTTAATGTGGGCTGGAGAGATGGATTAGCAGGCGAAGGCATAGTACCCAGGCTAAAACAGTGAGGACAGAACATAGAGTTTACTCCAAAGAATCCGTGCAGCCAAGCCCAACAACCTGAGTTCAATCCCTGGAGCCCACATGGTGGGAAAAGACAACTGACTCCCCCACGTTGTCCTCTGGCCCTGACACATGTTCTCACATACATGTCCGTGAAACAAACAAACTAGTTAATTAAAATATATTTAAAATAATAAGTGAGAATGTATATAATACTTGACCCTGGGTAATAACAAATATTTGATAGAAATTTGGGTAGATGAGGATAAAACTAAAAAGCCATATCTAAAACACTGGATTAACGATTGCTACATTAGCTGAATTTTTAATTGAAGGTGGGTGGTCCTCATTCACTTATTGATGTATATGCTTTGAAGACACATTATTTGCTCATCTAACATGAAATCGGTGTGTAGAAACCGCCCCTGGTTTAATCAGTTCTCACTCTATCTGGGCAGGTAGTCTCAGTGTGAATATCAGAAGTTCAGTATGACATGATTTACCAACAATTCAAAGCAGTTACTAGTGTGGTAGAAGGAGGTGAAAATTAATTCTGCTAGTCAAGAGGGTTGGGAAAGTTTTTTTTTTTTAAAAAAAATAAATAAAACAACTGAAGTCAGTCACCTTGTGTCTTAGGTTGGGTTTCACTGCTGGGAACAGACACCAAGACCAAGGTAAGTCTTAAAGGATGAGATTTAATTGGGGCTGGCTTACAGGTTCAGACATTCAGTCCATTATCATCAAGGTGGGGACATGGCAGCATCCAGGCAGGCAGGCTCAGGAGGAGCTGAGAGTTCTACATCTTCATCTGAAGGCTGTTAACAGAATACTGACTTCAGGCAGCTAGGATGAGGGTCTTTTTTTATTTTATTTTATTTTATTTTATTTTATTTTATTTTATTTATTTTATTTTATTTTATTTTATTTTATTTTATTTTATTGGCTTTTTGGATTTGGTTTTTTCGAGACAGGGTTTCTCTGTATAGCCCTGGCTGTTCTGGAAGTCACTCTGTAGACCAGGCTGGCCTCAAACTCAGAAATCTGCCTGCCTCTGCCTCCCAGAGAGCTGGGATTACAGGTGTGCACCACCACAGCCTGGCTAGGATGAGGGTCTCAAAGCCCATGCCCACAGTGACACACCTACTCCAACAAGGCCACACCTTCTAATAGTGCCACCTCCTGGGCTGAGCATATACAAACCACCACACCTCGAAAGACAACAGGTTAAGGGGCACGCGGAGAGCCAGCCATCTGTCGGCAGAGCTGAAAGGGCCACACCACTGGCTGACATCTCAGGACTGAGCATCCTCCAAAACTCAACACTTGGAAAGGTTTCCTTTCTGCAGGATATTTTGACCCGTACTTGGACCCATAATCGTCAACATTTAACAAAGAAAATGGAGTCCAGAATCGTCTCTTAGCAACAGCAGATCATGAAATAACAAGAACATTTCTGCTCTGGGAAGCACAGGGTCACAGCAGTGACCGATGTCCTCAAGCTACAAAGAACCCAAAGGAAGAAACGTGGCTACTGTGGTAAAATACCCTGACAAAAGTGACTTAAGAAGAAATGGTTTATTTGGGCTCACAGTTCAAGAGCACAGTCCAGCTGGAGTGAGTCCGGGGTGGAGAGAGCCTGAGGCAGCGGGTCGTGTGTGTGTGTGTGTGTGTGTGTGTGTGTGTGTGTGTGTGTGTGTGTGTGGTGTGTGTGTGCTTGCGCTTAGCCTGAGGCAGCGGGTCGTGTGTGTGTGTGTGTGTGTGTGTGTGTGTGTGTGTGTGGTGTGTGTGTGTGTGCTTGTGCTTAGCCTGAGGCAGCTGGTCATGTGTGTGTGTGTGTGTGTGTGTGCTTGCGCTTAGCCTGAGGCAGCTGGTCGTGTGTGTGTGTGTGTGTGTGTGTGTGTGTGTGGTGTGTGTGTGTGTGCTTGCGCTTAGCCTGAGGCAGCGGGCCGTGTGTGTTGTGTGTGTGCTTGTGCTTAGCCTGAGGCAGCTGGTCATGTGTGTGTGTGTGTGTGTGTGTGTGTGTGTGCTTGTGCTTAGCCTGAGGCAGCTGGTCGTGTGTGTGTGTGTGTGTGTGTGTGTGCTTGCACTTAGCCTAAGGCAGCTGGTCGTGTGTGTGTGTGTGTGTGTGTGTGTGTGGTGTGTGTGTGTGTGTGTGTGTGTGTGCTTGTGCTTAGCCTGAGGCAGCGGGTCATGTGTGTGTGTGTGTATATATGTGGTGTGTGTGCTTGCGCTTAGCCTGAGGCAGCGGGTCGTGTGTGTGTGTGTGTGTGTGTGTGTGTTTGCGCTTAGCCTGAGGCAGCTGGTCGTGTGTGTGTGTGTGTGTGTGTGTGTGTGCTTGCGCTTAGCCTAAGGCAGCGGGTCATGTGTGCTTGTGCTTAGCTCACCTCCTCTTTTTCCAGCATAGTATTTTTATTGATTCTTTGGGAATTTCACATCATGCATGCTGATCACACTTACTTCCCAGTTCTTCTATGTCCACCCCCATCCTTATGATCACCCTAAAATATAAATTAAATAAATAAATAAAGTTTTAAATGTCCAGTTTGAGTTATCTGTATACTCACTGGTAGTCTGCCACTTAAACAGAGCTGAGTCCCCTCCCTTCTGCACCCTGCGGGAAGCCATCAACTGTAGAGAGCTGCTGCCCCCCCCTACCCCCAGCTTCCCCCTTGGGGTAGCCAGGCCCTCTGTGTATGGAGCCGGGGCTGGAGGGAGGGAAGCTTAACCAGGTGCTGGTGGATGCTGTCTACGCAGGATCTTAGCTGTCGATGAGTTCCCGGGCAATTAACACATCAGGAAATAGCTTCAGAGAACTGGTTCATTTATTGGGGGTAGAGAGAAAGGGGTATTTAAGTCCTTGGGGAGGTGGCCAGGGTCTCTGGGACAAGGTTTGTGTGGCTGGGTACCATTGGCCAAGGCAGGGGTGTTGAAAGATAATTCATCTGCACACTTAGGGGATGCAGGGTCAGGGTGGGAGTGGGGGACTTTATAATGTCAAACCAGAAATGAGGCCTGACAAGTCAGGTTAATTCCTGCTAGAGTTGACAAGGGGGTGGGGGTGGGGGCAGCTGGCTTCACGGCACCAGGTTAGGAGGGAGGAGGGAGCCGACTCCTACCATCCTCATATTTGTGGTATCTAAGGTTGAAGTTTCCTCATTCCTTCCTCTGTAACCCTGGGCCATTACAGTCCCACAGAGTGCTACACTCCAGCATCCTTATCACAGTTTTTAAGAGCTCTCTCGTTGATGGTCATGGTTTCCTGTGTAGGCTATGAGAGGCGGGGCTAAGGGTTATCACGGAAGCCTTCCATGTCCCTCTTTCTCAACTGTGCATCAATATCACTGAAAAAGTGGCCTCCTTGCTTTTTACAGTCAGCGGGAGCTCAGATCCCGGGCTTCTACATGGTTTCTGTTGACAGCACAGGCCATGAACACCAACCCCCACCGATCCAGAGAGAGCCCTGGAGTGACAATTTGGGAATTTTGGTTTCTTAAAACAAACGAACAAAACCATACACACAGACATGTTATAAGAATGTGCTTTCAGGCTGGAGAGATACCTCAGCGGTTAAGAGCACCAGCTGCTCTTCCAAATGAGTTCAAATCCCATGGTGGCTCACAACCATCTGTAATGAGATCTGACGCCCTCTTCTGGTGTGTCTGTCTGTAGACAGCTACATTGTACTCAAATATAATAAAAAATAAAGAAATCTTTGGGCCAGAGCAAGCAGGCTGGAGAGAGAAGAAAAAGTGTCTGAAGACAGCTACAGTGTACTCACATATAAGTAAATAAATCTTAAAAAAAATAAAATAAAAAAGAATTTGCTTTGGTTTTAATCCCAGGTGTATGGATGTGAGGCTGTTTTGGACTGTCTGATTAGCCTCGTGCTCTAGCAGAGGTGTGTTTTTGCCAGCTGCAGACAATTCCTGTGATGTTTGGAATTCTGGGAACTTTTCAGAAGGTACATAAATGCTGGGTGTGGGGAGGAGGTTGGTAGTTGGTTGTCCTTCAGAGGGGTTGGTTATGGTTTGTTAGTAGTCCTGCTCAAAGAGGAAACAGAAGAAAGAAATTAGATTCAAAGATTTCTCTCTCAGGGCAGTGGTGGGCAGGCCTTTAATCCCAGCACTTGGGCAGCAGAGACAGGCAGATTTCTGAGTTCGAGGCCACCCTGATCTACAGAGTGAGTTCCAGGATAGCCAGGGCTACACAGAGAAACCCTGTCTTGAAAAACAAAAAGGACAAAAACAAACAACAACAACAACAAAAAGATTTCTCTCTCCACTCCATCCCTGCCTTTCTTTCTCTCCTATCTAGTGATGGGGGTGAAACTGGGAAGATAAAGGATGGAAAAAGAACCCACAAAGTAGTAAAGACCCGCTATAGGGCCCTAGGAGGCTGTCTGAACCACAGACATCAACGTGGCTTCAGGATGCAGCACAGACCACAGATAACCATAAGATCTTAAGTGATAACACCGTCGCGAAGGGGCCACATCAGGACCACTGACCCTCAACCTGGTCTTAGATGGCTATACAGGCCACTCACGTCAATATCTGTAGTCCTCACACACCAATCCCACACCCACTCCCTGCCCCATCCCCAAGCCGGAGCACATCATCATGTCTGTGTGTGTGTGGTCCCTCAGGGGAAAGAGGTGCCTGGGTATGAGCACCCCCTTCCCCACACCACTGTGCCACATTCCCTAAACCTCCCCTCTCTCTTTTAAAGCCCCCTTCACCTTCTACTTGTGGTCCTGTTGCTTCTAATAAATTTATACATTCTCTTTTCTTTTTTAAATTATCTTGATGACTCTAGTCTTTAAAATAAATAAGAAAAAAAGAAGAAAAAGGAGGAGGAGGAAGAAGGAAGAAGAAGAAGAAGAAGAAGAAGAAGAAGAAGAAGAAGAAGAAGAAGAAGAAGAAGAAGAAGAAGAAGAAGAGGTCTTATCCAGGAGCTGTGATTTGTAACTCGGGTGGAAGAAGGTTCAGCTAAATTTCGCATTTAAAGAGCTCTTCAGTTGAGCATGGACAGCACCTTTATGATTGGAGATGACTTTTTTTTTTTTTTCATAAAAAAAGAACAGAAATTTTCATAGCCTGTCATACTGGGACTGGTAGATATGGAGCATGAATAAATGACGCAGAGACAAGGTAATTTTAACTTTTTTACCTTTGGGGGATTTGGGAACATAAGGGCCATGACTCACTGAAAACACAGAGTGGACATCCACAGAGACCGCCCCACAGAGAGCACTGACTTACCACAGCGAGGCGGCCAGAGGAGATATACAGGCCTCATCTAGTGCACTCTGAGGACAGACGCCTGGCTGGTGAGTCAGCTTATTTTACATTTTCTTGCCTTGTAATTACCTCCTGTGATATTAAAATCTTCAGTAAAGCTATTATTACAGTCTGGTCTTGGCTGGACTGTAAAGACAAGAATGACCTGTGTGTTGGGACAGAGAGAGGCATAGACTTTCCCCTCTCTTGAGATCAGCTGTGTGATAGAATGTTCCAGAGAAGGGAGATAGAGGGTTCTGGAACTGCAGGAAATGGTCAACGGGAGAGTAAGGAGGGTCTGTGGTTAGAACCCCAAACCCCACCCCATCCCCTATACCCCCACACCCGCATCCCCACACCCACTCCCACACCCACCTTCCAGGCCAGAATACAGCAATGCAGCAACATAGGAGTGGCAAGATTGACCTTGGAGGCCCAGGAGGCAACCTCCCCTCCCCCATACCCTCACCTTCTGAAGCACTCAAGAGAGAAAGTAACAATTACAGCAGTATGGATAGATGCTCGATACCATTTCTTTCTCCTGAGGACATATAAGACACCTCCCAGACTCTGTGCACTAGCCGAGGGGACTGTATTAGTTAACTTTTCTTGATGCCATGATCACGTACATGACGAAAGCAGCTTAAGGAAAGAAGCACCGGCTCACTTTAGCTCACAGTTTGAAGATACAGTCTGTCGTGGTCCAGGAGGCCGAAGCTTAAGGCAGCTGGTTACATTGGATCCACAGTCAGGACTCCTGGTATTACAGATGCTCACTGTATATTTCCACATTTTCTTGTGTTCTGGGGATTCACATTCAAGTTGGCATGCCTGGCCAGCAAGCTCTTTTACTCCCTTTTGTACACTTCAGGATCCAAGCCCACGGAAGGTACCCACATTCAGGATGGCTTTCCCCATCTCAATCATCATCATCTCGATCATCCCTTCACAGATGTGCCCACCAGATGTTTGTTTGCTTGCTACTTCTGAATCCCAACAAGTTGGCATTCGAGACGGATCTTCACGGGGATGTAACGGGAAGCCACGCAAACCTAGAATCTAAAATTCCATAGTCATCTCTGCCTGTTGCAGGATTTTCCATGTCCAATCACATTAGGGCAGTAGAAGGCCTGTGAGTGGACAGGAAAGGGGAGGCAGAGCTAGGAGTTGGGGAGACACAGAGGTCTCAGGAGGAGAGGGAGAGAACCGACATGATGTGGACCTGTGTGACATCTACTAGCCATATTAGCTAAGTTTTTATAAGGTTAGAAGTATTGTGATAAAGCTTTCTTATCATTATCAATTGGCTCTTAAATTATTGTATTGGCATCTTGTAAATTGTGATATGACTGATACATAAATCTGATTGGTTAATTAAGCTTTAAGAGTTTTTGCTTTACTTGGTTACTGGAGTGTGGGGCCACTGATGGCGGAGAGGGAACACAGCTGGGATGTGGTGGGAGCGAGCTGGGAGAGAATAGCTCATCAGGCAGCGTTGACAAGAGCGCTGAGTCAACAGGGTGCTGAGGCCTGGTGGGCAAGAGAGTTGGCGGGATCTTTCCTTAATATTTCCCACATCATCTACCCAACCACTCTTATTTAATTTAGTGACTACACGGAGGATACCAGGAGGACTGCACTGACAGCAAGCTCAAAGCAGAGAGAGCCTGAGACCCTGAGCCGTTAGAAGAGAGCTTCGGGGACAGAATCATGATGGAGTAAACAGTTACTGTATTAAACTCCTGAGATCTTGTAGAAACAAAGAGAGACTGCATCCCTGGGCCATTAGAAGAGCGCTTCCAGGCCTATTTTGAATGGTGATGGAGTAAACAGTTACTATATTAAGCCATCAGGACCTTTTAGGTTGTTTTGTTGACATCAAATTACTCTGACTAACACAGCAACATAAAATGATGTCTGGAGTCCTGTTATTACACAGACAAGAGCCTTTAAACCATCAGAGACTTGAGTTTGCACAAACTTAAACAGAGATTATGAGTTTGTCCTTTCTCATAAGAAGCTTAGAGAAAAGATGGCAAGAAGAGGGGAAAAAACCAGAAACTTCGTGAATGGTTTGTTTTCCCCTTGTAAATATTAGTGATGAGGCGCAGAGCCGCCAGCGGGCCCTTCAGGGGGGATTGCCACAGAGCTGTTCCCTGTACAGGGCTCCTGGGAGGAACATGTTTTTTACAAGTTGGGTCACGGAGATCCTCCTGCACACTAAATGGAGCTCTGTTCCCTCTGGTGAGCACATGGGTTTCTGCTGATGCCCTTTATTTCTGCATTGTTATAGCTTTGCCTTTTGCTCCCCAGGGTCTACTGGAAAGTAAGACCCATTAAAGAGGCAATATGACGTCAGCTCTCTCTCATCCACGGCCTGGCCAGCCCAGAGCCATTCACAGCGGCTCTAGATTAAAACATAACCAAGACTTACAAAAATAGTTGGCTCTGTCTGGAGAGAGAATTGTTCATCTGAGATGGATAATGCTCTTTGTTTCTTTTAGTCTCCTGTGCCCGTTTTCCAGGAATCTGGACGAGGCACCGTGTTTGAGTTTGCGTTGACCATTGTTTCATAGACCAAGACCACCCAAGTGAAATGGGGCAGATGGAGAAATCTAACAGCAGAAGCGGCTGGCTTATCTTTCTCTGAAGTTCAAAAGAAATTCATGGTCTTGGAGAGGCCTTGAAAGCATGCTAAGTGAATAAAGGGACTATGCGTGATAGCATCTGTATCTGTGAAATACCCTGGCGGATTAGTAGTCCCAGAGGCTGGAATGGGAGGGAGAGATGGAGTGATGGTCCCAGGGTGTCCTGGAGCTGACAAACCGTTCTGGGACCAGACGGCGATAATGCCTGAGCCATGTCTAGTGAAGGTTACTGGATAGTAAACTCTCAAATAACTAAAATGATTTTATGTCACATGAATTTCTTCTCAACTTCTAAAGAATTCTAATTGAAAAGAATCATTTAGGGAGGCTTGGAGACATCTCATCACATAAGAGCACTTGCTGAGCAAACACAAAACTGAAGTCAAACACTCAGAACTCAGGTCAAAAAGTCAGGTCTGGTCACATGCACACCTACAACCCCAGAGTCACGAGGGTGGAGACACGACAATCCCTGGGGCTTGCTGGCGACAGCCTAGCTCCAAGTTTAGTGAGAGACCCTTTCTCAAGGGAATATGGCAGAGAGTGGCTGGGCAGGAGGGCTGATATTGTGTCCAGCCTCTGAGCATATGTGCATATGTGTGTTCATGTCCCTCCCCCAACGTGTGCATATACTCCAAACATAATATATATGATAATATGCATATAATATATATGCATGCTTGCACACATAAAAACACACACACAGAGAAAGAGAGAGAGAGAATAAAAAAGTAAGTTATATGATACCACCCTACCAGATGTGATGTGGGGGAAGTGTGTCACTGGAGACTGGCTGGCCCCTCTAGTGAGTCACTAGAAACACTGGGAAACCCACCCCTGAAAGGCCAGCCCCACCACCAATGCCCTTGATTTCTGCTCTACCAGTAAGCCAGAAGTCTCCGTTGCCAAAACCTGAATTCCAAATAAGCCTTCCTTCCTTTAAGTTGCTTCTTGTTGCATTCACATTCATGAGAAAAGTAATTAATTCGGTCTCTTACTTATTCTTCCTGAAGCTGCAGAATTAGTAATGTTTGCATTAATCACAGTGGAAATTAAATACAACTCTCTGCAGCCATCTGGCAAAAAAATGCAAAACTCAATTTTAGGGCAATTGACTGCCCAGTTAATAGACAATCTGAAAGGGGGACACGTGTGCTCTCTAGTCCTGTCCAGGGGGAGCCCGGCCTGCTACTCCGACTCAGCACAGCTACTCAGAATTGCAGGTTCCTGGGCAGGAGGGAAGACAACACACAAAGAATAAAGAAACACACTGAGGTCCTTTTTCCTTCTTAAATATATATATTGATGTTGTTGCCAATGCTTTTTATAGGTTCGCTTTTCAAAATTCTTCTTAACCTCTCAGAATTGGCTTTTGGGACAAACCAGATATGTAGAGTAAGGAAAGAAAGTGGTCAAGGCACAGAGGAGGGCTGAGATTGGCTGGTGATTGTCATGTTGACCCTGGACACACGTGTCATGGGCACTGTGTGAAGCAGACAGAAAGACACAAAGCCTGAGGAAAACGGGCTGAAAAGCCCTCGCTGCGTCCGGCCTTCCCTTCTCTCTGTGCCTCAGCTTGCTCCCCTAGACACCAGCACCTCTGCCTGAGCTGGGAGAGTAGTTCTTAGCGGTGCTGTCACCACAAAAGGAGGCCAGAGCTCTGCTCAGAAGCCCCAGGCTGTTCTGCTGGCTGGTTTCCAGGCATCAAGGATGGAGTGTTATCAGGTGTATCAGATGCAGATTGGCCATGTGGAACATGGCATAGATCAAACATAATTTGGTGATTAGAAAGATGTGAAAAGAATCCCACCAGGTAACTGGCATTCCCAGAGACAGGGGCAGTCTGGGACAGTGACAAGAGCCAAGAGTGAGCCGCTCAGGAATTTGTAAGGTGGTCTTAAGGAAAACCATTATTTGAAAAATTGCAGTACAAACATTACTGGTTCTCTCGGTATCAAAGTCATAACCCCCATGCAGTGGTAAACCAGCAGTTGACCACAGGACAGATATTAGGATAAACTGATTATGAGAGGGTTTAACAGACTGGGATCAGCTCTGTGTCCCCTGCTGTGGTTGAATTGCTCAAGCACTGACCTTGGATATATAACCCCAGGAAAACCAACAGAAACCTTTTGCAAGTATGTATTGAAAGCAAAGAATTTGCAATTAATTATAGTATACATTTTTATTACTAGTCATACATAGGATGTTACCCATTGTTTAGGTCAATGAAGCAACAAACCATTTTTCCTCAGAAAGCCAGTCATTTGACTTCATTAGCCCGCCATGGCCCAAAGCTTGTAGCCCAGGACGCCTGAACTGAGCAGATTGTTCATCTTCTCAGTGCCGAAGACAAGAAGCTAGTGAAGAAGAAGAAGAAGGAGAAAGAGAAGGAGAAGGAGAAGGAGAAGGAGACGGAGGAGGAGAAGGAGAAGGAGAAGAAAAAGAAGAGGAGGAGGAGGAGGAGAAGGAGGAGGAGAAGGAGGAGGAGGAGGAGGAGGAGAAAGAGGGAGAAGGGAGGGAAAAAGGGCTGGTTAAGGTTGAGTGCCAAACTGATTAGGTTAAGAAACCCCAGGGGATCCAGGATGCACATCTCTGGATTTACCCTAGTCTTACAGGGGCAGAGAAGAAGGCCTCCTGATGTTATTTTAGAAGCACTCCGAAGTCAGCCAGCTCAGCAGTATCTACCCCTTTAGCTGGTCCAAGCCTGATCTTAAATTCATGGACCATACGTGTCCTGCCCTTGGGTCCTCTCGGAGCTTCTTCCTGCTTCTATTACTGGTTTCTTCAATTGTTACATAAATACCTAGCTGGGACCTTGAAAAGCACCAGGCTTGCCAAGAAGAGACATACTCAAAAGTCCCAGTGTGGAGAGAAGCTGGGCAGCCACAAAACATCCATCAGATGTGCCTTCGCATTGCAGGGCCAGCATGGGGTGACCCTCTGCATTAGAGCACAGGTCTCAAGGGACAATTGGGACATGCAAGAGCTTTGAAAGGGGAAGTATAAAGGCAGCGCAGACTCCATCACCTCCAGCCAGCCTGCTGCACAGTGGCATTAAGCCTGCATATCCAGCCTTAGAACTGGAGTGAACTTCACTAGGAAGGATGGGTTTTGGATCTATAAAGATGAGCGAGTGCAGGATCTTCAATTCTAATAGAGGAGCCACCTTCTTGGGTGTGTTGGCCATCGGGGAGTCTGTGTCTACATGGGCACAGGCGTATGGAAAGAGTCGGAGTCTTTTATTCCATTTTGCCTGGTCCTGAGATTGTCTGGAAAAATTAACGACTTCTAAAACGGAGGTTCAGCCCTAGTATTTGCCCTGTCTATGGTTTCACAGCAGCCCATCCCAAACCCCACTTCCCCTGGATCTCAACATATTTATCTCCCAATGTCTCTCGCCCTGATGGTGATAATGATAATATAGGAAAGTATAATTAGAACCTAATAAATAAGAGGCACTAATGTCTACTTCCACAAAATAATGGTCTAGCAAAGGAGCTCCTTTATAAAGTGCTTGCCTTGTAAGCGTGGTTGTCTAGAGTCACAGAACTTATGGAATGTCTCTCTATATTGAGGGAATTTATTGTGATGACTTACAGTCTGTAGTCCAACTCCCCAACAAGGATCAGCTGTGAATTGGAAGTGCAAGAATCTAGTAGTTGCTCGGTCCCATGAGGCTAGTGGTTTCAGCTGGTCTTCTGTAGACGGAGGTTCAAGAGATGTGCTGGCGAGTAAGTGCAAGCATGAAGAAGAATGAATCTTCCTTCTTCCAAGGTTCTTAAATAGGTCTCCAGAAGAAAGTGTGGCCCAGATTAAAGGTGTGTACCACACCACAGCTAGATCTGGGACTTGCTTTGTCCCAGACTGACCTTGAACTCAGAGGTCTCCTTGCCTTAGTCTCCTGGGATTGCAGGTCTGTACTACCTTGCCTGGGCCTAAGCTTTTCATAGCCACCATGCCTCAAGATCTCCAGGCCAACCAAGATCCAGGTCAGACTAGTATCTTCCAGCCTCAAGATCTGGACCACAGGTGAGCCTTCCAATTCCAGATTGTAGTTCATTCCAGATGTATTCAGGTTGACAACCAGGAACAGCCACTACACGTGGGGACCTACCTTTGATCCTTAGCAGTCACATTAAAAAAAAAGTTTGGAGTGAAAGTGTGTATATTCCTAATTCCAGTGCCGAGGAAGAGGAGACAGGTGGATACACATATACACACATCCCTCACATCTCGAGTCCACATATAAGAGAAAACAGGATATTTCTCTGAGTCTGACATAAAGTTGTATTTTTTAACATATATAGTGTTTGCTGTTCAAAATCTCTTATAGCAACACATTAACCTTTCAATCTCACATTTTAAAACCATTTTCACTGGAAAGAATAACAGTGCACTGCTTCTGGACTGTTCAAAGAGCCCATAGCACAGCTTCTTCTGTCTCACAGGTCATCAGTCCACAGTGTTGATGTGTAAAGACTCTTACAGTCCACGGGTCTAAGGACAAGCATGCATCCCTCAATGCCATTTCTCTGGCAAGGCGTCATAGTTGAAAGATTACTGCACACCTGGGCTTCAGTCTTCACAGGATCATTTTTCTCAAATCTCTTGAAATCCCAGTCTGACCTGCAGATGAATGGATGTGTCCAGGTCTCAGTGGGCAAGGGATACACTGTGTTTATTTCATTATCTGCACAAAGGATGCAGCGCCATGGAGACAGAGTAATGGAGATGATGGCTATGGAAGGCGATTACTTAACGACTAGAAACTGAACCAGGCATAGAGGCACATGCTTGAGATCCCAGCACTTAGATGGCTGAGGCAGAAGAATTCCCATGAGTTCAAGGCTAGCTGAGGTTTCATAGCGAGTCTGAGACCAACCTAAGCGCCATAGCAAGGCCCTATCTCAAACGACAGCAAAGTAGGAATACAAACCACAGTGAAACCGTGACTGCTTGCAGCCCTGGTTATCAGCACGTGTGTGGCCAGCACCTCTGGAAGCCTTGCTAAGGACTCTGTCCCTAAACTGTCAAATAGAGGAACTGCACAGGTCATTGCCATCTCTTTGGCTGCCTGCCAGGTTCTCTAGCTTTGTGGTTCTCAATAAAGGCAGAGGAAGAGGCCAGCAGAAGGGCAGTGTGCTCTGTGGGTAGAGTGCCTGCTTACTGTACTGCAGTTATAACTTAGAACAAGCTCCTTTGCCCAGGCTGCTGCAGATGCTCTTTAACATTCATGGGTATCATAAAATGTAAAGGCCATCCACCTGGAACTGGACCTACACACACACACACACACACACACACACACACACCAGCAAGAGCATTAGGAAGGGGTGGGATACTGATCAGTAGGTCAAACTGAGTTGAGGCTTCTGGGCTGTGAGATAAACCAATAGCAGATACCTAAGCATAGTAGAGGGAGATGGCCAAGTAGTCCCATTAGTGCCATCCCCACTGTAATCTCCCATCTGCAAATAGACAGAAAGGCAGGCAGACAGGCAGACAGGCAGACAGGCAGACAGGCAGACAAGCAGACAGACAGACAGATTATATGTAGATAGGTAATTGGATAGATAGAAGGATAGATAGATAGATATACAGACAGACAGACAGACAGATTGATAGTACAACCTGATCTAGATGAGAAGCTCAGAGCTTCTATGGTAGCTTTAACATATATGAGGTTCCATCTCCCCTCTCCCTTCTCACAGGCCATGGTTGCACCTCACCACAACACACACATACTTGCCTACCCCTAATTCTCATGGGGATTTATTTCAACTTGAAGACCGTGATCTATGGAGATCACAAGAGAACCAGGACCAGAAGTAGCTTAGATTCTTTTCAGATTTTAAGATGTTGTCATGTATATACATACATATATGTATACATGTATGTATATCCATAATAAAATGGTGATTATTGCATCATGCATAAACATAAATTTAAGCCATCACAGAGAGATGGCTCAGTAGGCAAAAACACTTGACATGCAAACCAAAGGATCCTAGTTTAATCTCTATAACCTACATAAAGATGGAAGAAGAAACAAACTCCAAAGCGTTCTCCTCAGGATTCAAGCATGTGCTATATGGTACACACACACACACACACACTCAATTAAACATGAAATCAAATGTGTTTCATACACAGCTGTACACATAGCTGAAACGTAGTTGTGTACGAGATTTTTAGTGGGCCCGCATCGTTGTTGTTTGCTTGCTCTGATTTGCTCTGATTTTTGAGACAGGGTCTCTCTATATTGCCCAAAGGTCTCAAGCTAGTTGGAAAGGGAATCGGAAACTTAACATGGTACATCAACTAGCGCACAGGTACCTGACACAGTATTCTAGTTCTGCTTGGGAATATCCATTTCATATCTCCTCAGTGTGCAATAGGGGTCTCCAGGAATTCATTCTCAATTAACCTATGTATGATTGAATCCTAAGTTGTAAAACAGAGATGTGGGCAGAAATTTGAGATCAGTCTGTCATCCAAGTGACCCATGATTCTCTGGATAAGGTGACAAAACTCCCAGAGTAGAGGAAAAGAGAGGAGAGAGAGCAAACAATCAGGGTACCAACCCAAGTTCATAACAGGATGGCCGAGTTAGCTGTACCCAGGGACCATGTGACTGTCCTCTATGACCCCCATGTTGAACACCAACAGTACCAGTCCTCATCATGGTCACAAGAACTATAAAGATACATACCTGACATTTTTCTGGCATTGTCCCCTTCCTGTTTTGAAGCATGCCTAATTTACTAAGAATAGAATTCTCCAAATGACAAAGCTTGCCATCCGTCCTCACAGTTCGCCTAGTATTTTCTTTTGAAGAGTCAAAAGGATTTCAAATTAAAATTTAAAAGGTACCTGTGTGGACAGAATCCACCTACATTTGAAAAAGCTGAAGGTTGAATCTTTGCTCTTGCTGCTGGCAATTAGATTAAAAAAAAAAAAAAAAAAACCTCTAAAACCACTCAAGCTGTTGCATCAGACCTGTTTGAATGGGACACCTGAGTTCTCAGGGCTCAGGGTTAAACATTAGATGTGAGAGTCATATGGAGACCAGGATGGATGGGTGTTATATCTCAGAACGTTTATTTTCAAAAGCATTTTGAAGCAGGAGGAAAGAGGAGAAAGAATTCTAAAAAGTGATCCTGTTGTGAGGCAAAAATAAAATCATTTTCTCCTGGGAAGTGAGGCTGCCTTTGATAGACTTACCTTAGGGCTGGAAGTCCAATATTGCTCTTGGGCATGATGGTGGAGGAAGACGATGTCCTATGGTTGTGTCTAAAATGCCCAAAGTCACACATTTTAATGGACTAGTCCCTAACTCTGTACAATTGGAAGGCGGTGGAACCTTTAGGAGGTGTGACCTAGTGGGAAGTATTTCCATCATGGAGAATGTGCACTTGAAGGAGACTAGGGTACCCTGGGCTCTTCCTCCTCCCTTTCATATCTCCTCTAAGAAGAGACTGGTCTTGCTCTACCATGGACTCCCTACCCTAGGTCTCAAACAATCAGACCAATTGGCCATGGGCTAGAAGCTTCAAAACTGAAACCTGAAGTAACCCTTGTTTCATATACGTTGGTCGTCTAAAGTATTTGTTACAGTGACTGAGAGCTGACTACCAAGGGTCATGAAAATTTATTTATTTTCCACAATATCATACTTCTCTCTATCTCTCCCTTGTGTTCTGACAACTTTGTTAAGAAGTGGTTCTCTTTTGCTTAGTCAACAGTTACATATCTTTCCACCTTGTCAAAACAATTCTATAGTATTTCTCTTACCTATGTGTGCATAGGTAAGAGTTGGGTGTGTGCACAATTAGGTGTCTGTGAATGTGAGACCAGATCTCTCAGTATGTCTAGCCAGCAAATTCCAGTCACCCTTGTGCCTCTGCCTCCCAGCACTGGGACAGCAGGTGCACACTGCCTCACCTGGCCCCATCACATGGGTTCTGGAGATTGAACTCAGATCTTCATGCATGAGCAACAAATACTTTGTAGACTGAAGCCATCGTCCCAGTCCCGATGATTTCATTTAGGTCTAGAAAAATTAGATCGTTACAATCCTATCTGTGTTGTAAATGAAGGAGCAAGGTCCTCTTGTAGGGTCTTTAAGGACCACTGTGGCACTGTGATGGAAATCATACTCAGAACACTAATGGCATTAAAGAATTTATTATAATCGCAGATCTTAGAGAGGAAGTCTGTCAACCATACTGGAAGTACTGCACCTAGGAAAGAAGTACACAGGAAGGGGCTCACCCAAGCAGGTAAACAACCAAGCAGATAAACAACCAAACAGGTAAACAACCAAGGGAGCAGTCCCCTAGGAAACTTCTTTTATTGGGGAACATACAAGCAACAGATGAGTAACAAATAGGTCAAACAGTAACAAATGGTTAACACAGGTAAAAGAAATGCTATTGCATTGTTTTGACAACTTGGAAAGATATGTAACTGTTGACCAAGCAAAAGAGAATCACTTCTTAACAAAGTTGTCAGGGTGAGATTTCATCACCCTGCAGAATGTTGGTAGGACATGGTCAGAGGAGGGAAAGAAGATGCGGCCATGGTAGGGACCAACCTTGTCAAATTGGTGTACCTGGTTATCTTGGCAGGGTGCTTGAAGTGGAAATTTCTGGTTTACTTTGAAGATACTCAGTTGTATCATGTGATGTTTTTCAGGAAACTGTCTTATGAGAGGATGTTTTTGCTGAAGCAGACACATGGGGAAATGTTTTGCTGAGAACAGACATGAGGTATTTTTCTGGAAGCTGACTGGGGAAAGGGATGTATGATGTTTTGCCAGAATGAATGCTTGAGACAACATGTGATATTTGGGAATGGTATAAATATAACCCAGCAGACAACAGACAGTGAATGACACTGTGTGGCATTGGTTTGCCTTGCCACTCTTTGGTGGTCTTCGTTGGTGACACTGGTCTTCGACGAGGACACTGGCATTGGTTTGCCTTGCCTTCTTCACTGATTATCGTTTGTCATGACTTTGTAGAGAGAAATGAACTTCTGGTGGTGTTCTGGCAGCTTCTTGCCACTTCTGTGGACTTGGACCAATTGGCTGAGCCTCATGGTTTCTTCTAAATCAAACTGTCATGGCTGATTCATAAAGGTGTTTTCAAGTGGACTGAGCTACTGCTGCTGATTCGTGTGAACTGAACTGCTGATATCCTGAAATGCAGATTGGATTTCTAAACAGGTCCACATTCTTCTTTGCCCTATTAAACTTTTCTTTATATTACCTCTGGTGGGTGGTGGGCTAGAAGAGAGAGATTCAAGCATTTAAGTACCCTTATTAAAGTAGGTCTTGAAAAACATAAGCCTACAGGTACTCATATCCTTTCTGAGAGATGTTGAGACATCAATACATTATTGAATAAAAATTTTCAGGTGAGAGGATGGGAGAATTGGTACTCGTCTTGCTATACCCTGGAGACAGATATGCAGGATACCATAGGATGCAGAGATTGGTTGTGGTGCGTGGGGAAACTGTATGTTGGGGATAGGAAAGACGGGTATTGGCCAAAGCCTGGGGATTGGTGGTGGCACAGGCAGTGCTAGCCAGACTAGGCTAGGGCACTTGTTGAGGGATTCAGGTTAGATCTAGGTGGTTTTGGGGTGAGTGAGTGAAGGAGATGATCAAACAGATTAGACCCTGGAGAAGGATGTCTAAAAATGTAAGCTAAATAAACCATTTCCTCCCCTAAGTTCCTTTTAGTCATAGTCTTTCATCAAAACAATAGAAAGAACACTAGAAGAACACTAGAGTAAGTATTCAATTAAGCTAATAGATTTCAGAAATAGAGGTACCAAAGGAAAAACAGACCACAAACATCAAATACAAGAAAATAGTGTGGCTTGAATCCAAACCAAATCAATAATTACATTAAACATGAACAGACTAACTAGGTCTATTAAAAGGCAATGGTTGTCAGATTAAATAAAAGGAAAAATTCCACTGTGTGTATTTACACTGTGTATTTACAAAGGATGTGCATGACATGAACAATACAGGTAGGTTACAAGTAAAATGATAAAAAGAAGATGTATCATGCAAATATAAATCATAAGAAAGTGAAATAAAATGTAAGAGGTGGACTTGGGGACTTAGCTCCATAGTAGAGAGCACTGGTCTAGCAAGTACAAGGCACTAGAAGACAAAAATAGGACAGCACAAAAGATAATACAAGAAGTGCAACAGTGTTAGTCACTATAGAAAGTAGATGGAGGGCTGGAAAGATGGCTCAGTGGTTAAGAGCACCAACTGCTCTTCCAGAGGTCCTGAGTTCAATTCCCAGCAACCACGTGGTGGTTCACAAGCATCTGTAATGGGATCTGATGCCCTCTTCTGGTGTGTGTGAAGGCAGCTACAGTGTGCTCATACACATAAAATAAATAAATCTTTTAAAACAAAGTAGATCTAAGGAAAGGGTCAAAAAAGTACTATGAAATGTTTCCTAGATTTGAAGGACACATATATGCCTCCAGATTGAAAAAAACCCAACTGTGCCCAACAAAATAAAAATTCTTTAAAATCTCCTTCAAAATACCGGTGATTGAGCATACTAAAACTGCTCAGAGAATATATATATGTTCTAGGATAAGAGTGACATCAGGCTCCTCAATCTTTGCCAAAGGCAAAGCGAAATGATTGTCGATTCAATAGTCCAGCTACCATTCAAGTGTGACACGACATAGAAGATATTTCCAGCCATGCAACACCTTGATTTCTTACTTTCCCATTCTGAAAGCTATTGACGAATGTGTATTGCCTGGCAAGGGAGTGATGCTGAAGTAAAGCAGAGGCTGTGGCTCTGAGGCGGGAAGGAAACAGAAGCATGCTGAGGTTCTGGCTCAGCACCAAGCCCAAAGCATACTCAATGTAGGAGGTGACAGAACAAACCGGGGATGGCACCAGGGGAGAAAATCCATCTCCATAGGAAAAACATTGGATAAGAAGGATTTCCCAGCAACCTTTGCAGTTAGGAATGACTGAGTAACTCAGTTCCAGCCAATGAGATGTGAGCTGACGTCTACTGGGTAGAATTGATAGAAAAACAATTGTTTTTCAGTGTCAGGGAGGATGTCAAAGACTGACTGACAGTCACATTATGGTTCCCACTCCTTTCTCCTGCCTAGAATGAGGATATGCAATCTGAAGAATATGGAAAAGGCATCTTGAGCCCATCAGAGAGAAAGCCACACACTAAGGATCTTGTACCCCTACCATCTACCCACAAATTCCAAGCTTGGACCAAAATGCAACTCCCGTGAATCAGCCAGCCCACCATGTCCTTACATCTAAGACATAGCCAGCATCTAGACCCAACACACACATCCTTTATTCTGCCTCAACCTGCCCTGCCTGTATCTGACACAGAACAAGAGATGTTCACATGCTTGTTGCAAAAATAGAAACGACATGAATAATTAAGGCAGTGTCTGCCCCCAACCCACACAAATGTCTTATAGAAATGTCTGGCAATGAGAATTACTTTGATGAATCCCAAGACACATAATTTAAAACTTCATCAGAAAATTCAAATATTTTTTAAGAACAAACACACACACATGCACACACACACACAAGCACACATGCACATGCACACGTACACAACTTAATGGACTTAAAGAGAAAAAATTTAAAGAGAATAAATACCTGAGTGATGTCCAGAGAAACACAGATATAAGGATGCTGGAAACAATTCAGGATTTGAAAATGGGGTTCACTAAAGAGATTGAAATATTGAAAGATGGAACTGAAAACCCAATTACCCCACCAGAAAACTCTAGGGGAAGTCTTACAAATAGGATGAACCAAGCTGCAGACAGAATATCAAGACAAAGTAGATGACGGAGATGTGATAGCAAAGAATATGAACAAATTAACCAAGGAAAGGAGTGCACAGGAAAGTGGGACACTATGAAAAGAGCAAGTTTTTAAATTACAGGCATCAATGAGGAAGAAGAATTCCTACTCAGTGACATAAACCACATTCAACAAGATCCTAGAAGAAAACTTCCCCAGACTAAAGAAAGACATTCACATACAAATAAAAGAAACACACAGAACTCTAACTAAACCAGACCTAAAGAGAAACACCCCTACAGCATATCATAGTTAAGACACTAAGTATCCAAAGCAAAGATATGTGTCTGCTGGTGATACTAATTTACTGAAGATGACAATGAAGATTAATGATCACAGATGATAGAACTGTCCTCTATTTTATTATAGCTAGGACTGGAAATCTGAATTTTACAGACATGGAATATATTTTCAGCCTATCTATTACAGAATTTAATTCAATACTTGAAAGGGGGAAATTTTATAGTGTTATTGACTCTACACCTGTGACTGCCCGTAGCTTGTGATGATGTGGGGGGGTAGGGGGAGTGGGGGGAACCAAAGGGTTTTAACATAGAGTGGATTATGTAAACATGGCATAAATGCTAGTAAGGTTGAATTTTCACTCTAAAATGAAGCTAAAAGTGTTTTATCCTTAGATTAATCCAGAACAGATTGTCATTCCCACCTTGAATGGGTGCCCAGACATCAAACATTAGCTCCCCTGCCCCCCCCCCCAATTGATTTCCAACTTAGGAAAGGAGAGAAGACTCTGCCAGAGCAGGCACACATTACGGTCATGGTAAGTGTTTTCTATAGTAATCCCAGCACTTAGCTAAGTGAAACAATTCATTAAGCCCCAAAAGCTTCAGTAGATAATTAAAAACCATGTTGGAGAGAAAAAATAATTTATTCAGACTCTAATATGTGCAATCGCTGGAAACAGCAACTGGAGACTCTGGGGAAAATGGCTCAGTCAGTAAGTACTGTGCTGGCTTCACAAGACTGAAGCGCCCCTGTAAAAAGCCAGGCACTGTAGTGCACACCTATAATTCTAGGGCTGGGGACATACTGGCCAGCCTGTCTAGCAGATTTGGTGAGCTCCAGTTTCAGTAAGAGACCCTGTCTCAAAAAATAAAGTGGAGGATCCAGTGTCATCCTCCTGCCTTCACATGCACATGCACACACTTGTGCACACACATAGGCCTGCATATGAAACATGCACACACATGCATGCTCATTCACATATACCTGCTTGCATATGAACATTCACACACATACACACATATTGGCTTGCATGTGAACACACACCCAAATGCTTGCACATGAACATGCACACATATCTGCTTGCTCATGAACATGAAATGAACATGTACACACACACACACACACACACTTGCTTGCATGTGAACATGCACACACACACACAAAGAAAAGAAACAGTAGCTGGACCCTATTTCTGCAGTTGCAGAGTTCAATGTGTCTCCTCTATGATCTAGGCTCTAATACTCCTTGCTCTCACACAGATCTTGCTTTTGTCTTTCTCAAGTATTGATCATCTCTCAGTGTAGGAAAGCTGAGTCAAACTAATTTGCTTGTGGTCTTGTCAGATTCCCCTCTGAATCTCAGTCCCTTGTATGTAAGGGAGATGAAAGCATCGACAACTGCTTCTGCACACCAAGCTGCTAGCACTAATGAGCTACTGTTTTCTAGAAGTGGTGTCTGGGCTGAGAAGAAGAGATGTAGTTTAGATCTGGGATGTCCACAGCTGAAGGCTTGGCTGTGGTGGGAAGGGATAACCAGCAGAAGAGGAAGTTAGGTCACTGAAGGTGCACCCTTGAAGGGATTAAGAGTCCTCCACTCCTCCCCTCTCCTCTCCTTTCCCTTCTTCCTCTCCATTCCCCCAGCCCCTTTCTCTCCCCTTCTCTCTCCTCCCTGCTTCCTGGAGGCCAAGATGAAGCACTTTACTCCACCACACACCCTCTGCTGTGATGCTCTGCCTAAACACAGGTCAAAGGACCAATAGATTGAAATCTCAGAGCAAAGTAAATCTTTCCTCCTCTCCAACTGTCTCTCTTGGGTGTTGTGACACAGTTATAAAAACTTATTAATACTAAGGCTATATTAAAGGTAGGCTCCTCAGAAGAGGGAGACAGGCATTCATCTCTCCCGCATTGGCTTGCTGCCTGACTTGTTAAGAGAGTTCTCCAATGAGAGTCTCCAGGTCTTATCCCAAAGCCATTTTCTAGGACGGGAATTTCTTCCTTCTGTCACCTATGCCTAGCTCATTCTTCATAACTGTCCCTGCTCTTTCTTCAGACTTCATCCTTTGTCAGGATGTCTTATCTCCACAACAGAACAGTAACTAAGAGCATAGGGTAGACCTCACCTTGTCGACAAAGGGGTAGAGGTGCTATGTAGCCCTGGTGGCCTTTAACTGAGTGTGGACCTGAGGGTGACCTTGAACTCTGGATCCTCCTGCCTCCACCTACTGAGTGCTGGCCTACATTTGAGTACCACCATGTTCAGCTTTTATGGAGTGCTAGGGCTCGAACCCAGGGCTACATCCACGCTACCAACTGAGCTGCATTCCCAAGCATCCCCTAGAATACCCTTAGCTTTGCATCCTAAATGGGTCTGTCAGGGTCTGATTGATCATCCCCCACCCAGTTATGCTGAGTTCCACCACACCACACTGCCACCCAGGGTACACGGATTTAGCTCATGCTTTCTGAAGACAGGCTTAGGCCTGGCAAGGATGACTTCAGATTCTCACGTGTATCTTCCCTTTCCTTCCCCCACTTCCCTGCTCTAACCACCTCCACTTGTACTTTAACTCAGTCTTTTAAAACTAGAGGGGGGGGGGATCCAGGAAGTATCTGCTTCCCTTTTTATTCCACAGTCAAACAGGTCTCCTAGCAACCCTGGCTCTTCACAGCCTGGGAGGTGGATGTGTTGAGGGAATCTGGGAGGCAGAGGTGAGAATGTGAGGAAAGCTCTTTCCTCCTAGGCCCCCGAGGTACAGAATTGCTACTTCACAGTAATTAATATCACTGAAAAAGGCATTCGTGCTCCTCCGAGCCAGGCTGTGTTGCGTTCAAGCCTCAGGGTAACAAACGTTGTGTTCAGGAGGGCAGGGCTGCATTTCTGGGCCAGAATCAAAGATTGTTTGAAAGATAGTGAAAGATTCTGCATCTGCTTGCCTTGGGCACTGGTGAGAAGAACGGGGAAGTTAAGCACAGTTTGGGAGTGGAACATACAAGGTCAGTTAGATCAACATGCTGGTCTCAAACTATGTACTGACCTGTTCTTTGATGATGAGATAACTTTAAGGCCAGAAGGTGTCTTAGAATCATGTTGTTCAAATACTGTAGTTTTAAGCTGGTAAGTAGAGGCCCAGTAGATGGTTCAGAGACGGTCAGCACTGAGGTGTGGACGCTGTTCCCTGAGGTCAGCACAGCCCTTCTAACTCCCAGTGCTGCCCATATAGATGAGCCACACTGGTGCACCACTCAAGGGAGGAGCAAGACAACAGCTCAGCGTTTGAGAGTGAAGCCTGTGTTACAGGCAGAGCAGAAGTCGCCGAGTCACTCGACTGCGCCCTTGGCCTCACTGGTAATGCTGATTCAGCTGATCCAGGCTGAGCAAAGACAGACAACAGACGGGAAATGCAGAGCGCTATTGGTCTGCATCTTCGGCTGCTGTTCCTGAAAGATCGAGTCTTGCCCTCATCCTAATGGCCATATCCAGAAGGGAAGTGGTACCCTATTCCCAGTGACTCCAAACAGCCCAGCCACTCGGTTTTGGAGCTAGTTCTGGTATGGTCTAACAAACTGTAGAATTGCACTAAAAGTCTTCATTGTGAGTGACAAAGATCCAAGTTAAATGATTTTTGAGGAAAAAGAGGAACTTGATAAACCCGCTATTAGGTGGTACAAGTCCGAGCAACTCAGAGACTGTGAGAGCCGCTGCAGGCACCAGGGCGAGAGGATTGGACCTGCAGCTCTGTCCTCTGCCTGGACCTTCTCTCTGGGTCTTTCCAGAGCTCTCTTATCTGCCTTTTAAGCAAGACTTTCCATCTGGGCATGATGGCACACACCTGTAATTCTAGCACTTGGGAGATGGAGGCAGGAAGATTCTAAGTTCTAAGACTCTACGGGAGGCGCCTCACACACCCGCCTGAAGTTCATACCCTCCGCTAAACCATCACTCTGTCAGAGAGGAATCAGGGAGCTGTGGTTAGCCACTGGCCCGTGCCTCTGTAAGTGGTAGGGAGGGGGTAGTTACTGGCCAAGGGGTAACAGAAAGTAGCACCAACAACATCAGAGCAGTAGCCTTTGTCAGCAGCTACCTCTCATTTACCGGAAGTGCTAGGGGCTCTGTGCTCCTTCTGTTACCGCGTGTTTTTCCTCTTTCCAGCACACGTGCTCACGTCCGGACCACTAATAAATAAACATGGAGGGGAACATTGGTGGCCCAGGGAATTCTGGATGCGTTAATCAGCTTTGTCCCACATAAGCCACAGCCAGATAATCTACAGGACTCCTCCACGGTCTGGAAGCAGGAGTGTGCTACTTGTGGAAACCGGAGCGGGGAAGCAAGAGTCAATGCTCTAGTCTTGGTTTTGTCTAACTCTGTAACCTTTGGAAAACCCTTTCCTGTTCCCTCTCTTTTGTGGAAGAAGTCAGACCCATTTGACCCCATTACCCTACAATCCAGGTGCAACAGAGAGTGTCACTGCCCCCTCTAGTGGTTCCTCCAAATTAGGAAAAGAAGTCAGAGCATCTCTTCAGAGAGCCTGGAACATCCATTCCTACTGGAGTTAAAGGGCAGAGAGCGAGAGAGCGCTCTGTTGCATGCGCATGCACCAAGCATCCTGACCACTATTCGCCGAGACGCCAAGTCCATACAGTAGTTGACAGAAGCACACCGTGCTGGCAACCTTTCAAAACAGTTGTATTCGGGAACAAAAATATGCCAGCAGTTTGCATGGTTTAACTAACTGTGAAGGATTAGAGGAAAGGAAAGATCAGGCTCGCCAATGTTATTAATCGAAATTTGTTTATTCCTGAAACATTTGTTGGGCTTGTGCTGAAGTTCCATACCAAAGATGAGATCTTTATGTCTGAACCTCTTGGTGCTTATTGGCTACTATGGGGGACTCAGAGATTGAATAAATAAAGGAGTAAATATCGCCTTAAAGTAGAGACCTAAGGTTTCCCTGGACTAGCATGTTAACAGTGACTGTATCTGGAAAATGATCCTTAAACTGATGTGGTATAGGACTTTCCTAGGGACACATGGACAAATGTCTCTTCACCCCAGGTAGGGAAACAATGCCAGGCCCAATGAAGTCCAACTTCAGTGAACCAATGAGTAACACTCATTTGCCTTGACTGCTCAACAGTTGTATCCCTTAAAAGGCCACCTTAAAATGTCTTTTACATTTACACAGGCCCTGATCTGGGGATGCACAGAGGGGTGGGGGGATAAGACATTATTACCCTCACAGTGATCTAGAGAGGACAAAGGAAGCTTGGAGCCCATCATTGCTGTATTCCCGGAAGGCTGTGGTTGCAAATCAAGTATAGTTATGATGTTGATGGACATGTGCAGGATATAACAGACAAGTTACTAGCCAGCACACCTTAGGGAGCTGAGCCTTTCTCAGTATGCATTTGGTAGTGTGTGCTCTTCTGAGTAAGACAGCCTGTGTCCAGACCAGAGCTCATTAACTTTTTACTCTTACAATCCCATTTTGTCTTTAAAAAAAAAGTATGCCTAATCCTGGTGTGCAGTATATAAAATAGGCAGACTGATCAAACATCTACTGATAATGATACACAAAGAAATTTATCTAATGCCACTGCAGAGTTACCTAACTGGCCAAAATGTGGAGAACACATGTGAGCATGGGATACTCAGCCCTGATCAGTACTTGAACAATGCAACCCCAATGACTACAGCTTGGCTTTGGGAACAGTGTGGACAACAACATGGAACTTTTGTAAAGACAGAAGACCAGAATGTCTGCTGTGAGATAGTGTCTTCTAGAAGTGGCAGGGATGTTACACCCATGAATCTTGATGGGAGTAGATCTCGGGAGTAGAACTCGGGAGTAGATACAGAAGGAGTTGGAGATACAGGCCAGAATAATGTAAGCACAGTAGTCATGTACAAAATTCTCGAAAAAATAAATTAAAAACTTTAATTAGAAACAACTCTTTGATAGGCATGTAGTTTTAACATTTAGTAAAGACTAAAGCAAATTTGCACACCCATGACATGACATGTTTATTTATTTTTCACATGAAGAATGAAAGCTTGGCTGAATATTTGGTATTGAAGGACTCAGAACACGTGCATTCGATGTGTTGTGTGTATGTGTGTGCATGTTTATGTGTGTGCTGATGTGCATCTATGTACATGGTGTGCACGCACACAGACCAGAAGACAGTTCTTTGTGTCTGTCCTTAGATGCTGTCCACAGGTTTTGTGATATAGAATATAGCAGTGACTTTTCTGTTACTGTGGTAACACATCATGACCAAAGCAACTTAAGGAAGAAAGAAGAGACTCTTTTATCAGGGAGACACGGCAGCAAACGGAAGGTGTGGCAGCAGGAGCAGGAAGCTTAGAAATCACACATATCCTCAAGTAGGAAGCAGAAGGAGTGGGCATGGGGGTTGGAGATGAGGGCAGATATAACGCAAACACAGTACTTGTGTATAGAATTTTCAAAAAAAATAAATTTAAAACTTTGCTTTGAGACAACTCTTTGATAGACACGTAATTTTATTGTTTATTAAAGATTAACGCCAATTTGCATACTAATGAGAGGAATGTGTTTATTTTCTACTTCACTGGAAGGAGAGCAAGGCTATGGACTCTCAAAGCCTTCCCCAGTGACGGCAAACTACCTCCAGCAAGGGTACATTTCCCTACATCCTTCTCAAACAGCACCAGCAACTGGGGACCCAGTGTTCGAAAGCCCAAGCCCAGGAGGAACATTTCTCATTCCAGCCACCACATAGGGTCTCTCGCTAGCTGGGAACTCACTAAGTAGGAAGACTGACTGGCCAAGGAGCCCTGGCATCTGCCTACCTCTGCCTCCCTGGCACTGAGATTGTAAATACATGTTACTGTGCCCAACTTTCTAACATGGGTTCTGAGTATTGAACTCCGGTCCTTCTGTTTACACAACAAGCACTTTACCAGCCAGACTCTCCTCAGCCGCAGTCAACACTCTTCTGTGTGGTCTGGAATTGGTTTTATAATCAACAGTGGTGATAACGCTGCTTTGCATAAGTACTCAGTACAGAATGCAAATATGTTCAGGGCCATGTCAAATATTAGAAATGCTGTTTTAATCACAATACAAATTTCACTGCACAATTTCTTCTGAAGATTGTCTTAGTTAGGGTTTCTATTGCTGCGAGAAGACACTGTGACCAGAGGAACTTTGAGGAGGAAAGGGTTTGTTTCATCTTATGGTTCCAGATATCTGCTCATCACCGAGAGAGTCAGGGCAGGAACTCAGGGCTGAGACCCTGCAGCTGTGCTGCTTGCTGGCTTCCCTTCTCCAGCCTGCTTTCTCACACAACCACAGGCTAGACCCAGTCACAGCAATTGTTAATGAAGAAAATGCACAACAGACAGACTTGCCTGTGGATGGAGGCTTTTTCTCAACTGTGGCTCCTTTTTTCCAGATAGGTAGCTTCTGTTAAGGTGACAAAACCAAAAAGAACATAAAAGAAAAAAAGCAGGACAAAATGTGTCTTTATTTATTTGTGTGGGGGGGGGCCGGGGTGGGGGGGTGTGTCTATGTGTGTATGTGTGTGGGGGGTGAGGGGGTGGGTGTGTCTATGTGTGTATGTGTGTGTGGGTGCATCTGTGTGCATCTGTGTGGGTCTGTGTGAGTACATGTGTCTGTCTGGATGGGTGTATGTGAATACTTGTGTTTGGATGAATAAGTCCATGAGATCCTAGAGCTTTTTTTTCTTTTTTGAAATTACATCTCTCCAAAAAAATCTTGGCTCTCTTGAAACTCCCTATGTAGATGAGGTGGTGTAGATCACAGAGATCTGCCTGCTCTGCCTCCCAAGTGCTAGTATTATAGGTGTGCACAACCACACCTGGCCCAAAGAGTATTTTGAAGGTACGGTGAATGAGGGAATGAGATGGGACTGGTGCTTCATAATGGAATGAATGAATAAGACAATGGATGGATGAGTTAGTAAGTAAATGAATGAATGAATGAATTATGGATTCTTGAGACTTTCCTACTTTAGGTCTCTTAAGTTCAAGATCTTTCTAGAAAAGATTACTATAGAGCTGGTGGCCTTTAGGAAGTGACCTTGTGCTCTGGAGAGACATTCAGCAGTGTTCAGAGGTATTTCTGGTCCCCACAACTGGCCTGAGTGACACTGACATGCACAGTGTGAGGAAAGGACAGCATTATTGGCACCAAAATGCCAAAATTGCTACACAGCACGGTGTCTTCTGAGGTCATCTGCAGGGTACATATAAAGCAGGTGGTTCCAGGTCCTTGGTGCCTGTGAGCATCTCTGCGATGTCACTAGTGCAACAACTGAGCAGGTGTGCCCTTGGGCCTCTGTTCTAGGACGTTCTCTATTTTGTACAAGAAAGGCAAGATGTACCCAGGCCAGGTGCCAGTGCACACCTGTTACACTAACATTCCGGAGACTTGAGCTGGAGGTTTCTGAGTTCAAGGTAAGCCTGGGCTGCGAGGAGAGATCCTTTGTCAAAGAAAACTAAGTAGCCAGCAAGATAGCCCAAAGAGTAAGGGTGCTTGAGACAAAGTCACCTCTGGATCCATGTGGTGGTAGAAGAGAAACAAATCCCACAGGGTGTCTGTCCTCTGACCCCCGTGCAAACCCTGGCACATGCTTGTACACACATCCGCACAATGAGCAAATGTTTTAAAAAATTCAAAGCAACAATAAACAAAAACTAAACATATAAAAAGGTGCACACATACATACGGAACTACAAATACACACACTCATGTGCATAGTCCCAAACTTCATGGCTAATATTGAAATAATAAAATTAAAATGAGTTGAAAGCATACATTTGAGGACGTTTCAGGGATTTAAAATTAGAAGCTACAACTTCATTGAAACTGCACTGATTCTCTCTTTTTTTTAATTAGATATAATTCTTTATTTACATTTCAAATGATTTCCCCTTTCCTGCCCCCCCAAAGTCCTATAAGCCATCTCCCCTCCCCCATTCCCCAATCAACCCCCTCTGGCTTCCCTGTCCTGGTATTCCCCTACACTGCTGCATGGAGCCTTTCCAGGACCAGGGGCCTCTCCTCCCTTTGATGTCCAACAAGGTCATCCTCTGCTGCCTATGTGTCTGGAGCCATGGGTAACACCATGTGTGAGATTTGGTTGATGTTTTTGTCCCTGGGAGCTCTGGGAGTACTGGACGGTTCGTATCGTTGTGTACTGATTCTCTTAATGAGCGTATGAATGCTTCTTAGCAAATCTCAAGGAAGAAGAATCCTAATTAGCAAAAAGCACTCATATTTAGGGTGTGATCGATAGCTATCTTTGCCTTTAAATATATTACACTATGAGTATGTCCATTATTAAAACTTCTCAAAGTTTTCTCTTCACATTTATTAGTGACTTTTGTTAAACCTCTCATCTATAGATCCATGGTCAATACTAAATACATTAAATTAAAATATAGAAAACGTTCAAAGATTTTCACTTACTAAGATATTCATGTGCATTTACCAGGGCTCCATTTAGTACTGAAATATTTATTAATACATGAATGAATTATTAATCCCTTTATTTTATTCATTACTTAACATCTCAGCACTTTTGAAATTTAATTTCTTTGAAATAAAAATCTCAAAATAGATTTTTTGCCGGTTTATGGGGCCAGTTATCATAACTTACAAAAATATTTTTCTCCAAGGGGGAAAGTTTATTCTAGGGAATTTGGCTTACCTAGAATGGCTAAGTTCTGCTAAGACTACATATTGCATAAAGTCAGGTAAACATAAAGTATATAATTAGTGTTCGAAGATGAGGTGGAAGAGAAGGAACAGACCAGACAGAACAGAGCAAAACAGTGGCAACCACTGCCAGGGTGTGATCTATTTAGTTACTAGCACTGTAAGATTTCAAAAAGCGAAATGCCGATGGTTCTTTTCTGCACATAAAATCCATATGCATTCTGTGTTATCATAAATGGAAGTAACTTTAAACATTAATAGCTGTTATACACAGAATCCCTCAGCACCGATTCTTTAAGCACAACAGCTAACCTTTTCCCTTTCAAACAGCATGTAGGTGTCGTCATTCACGGCTATTTTGTGCTAAGAATAAAGCTTAGTGAGGAGACCAGGAATTAAATACTGTTCTGAACAAGATCTGTTTGACATTCAAATAAAATGTCAGGTGCAGCTAAAAGTCATTGAAGACACTATTGAAAGCTATTATTAAGAAAACACAGCCGGTGACAGGCAGTGCACTCGGGAGACAGAGGCAGGCAGCGGCGAGTTCCGGGACAGCCAGGTCTACACACAGACAAACTCTGTCTTGAAAATCTGGGGGTGGGGGATGGGGATATGATGTAGAAAGAAAGAAAAGAAACTATATAAAGCCAGGTAGAGTAGTGTACAGCTCATGGCGCCTGGAAAGGGGCTGGAGACAAACCCTATTGGAGGCCTTGTTTCACAGACCCACTCCTTCAACTAGACCACGCCTCCCGTTGTTTTCACCCTACCCCCCATTGACTATTAAGTTATTAATCCACCAATGGATTAGTCTATTTATGATGTCGGAACCCTCAGGGCACAATCGCCTCCCAAAGACCAGCCGCTGGACACTGTTGTGTTGGGGACAGTTAGGATATAAGTCACAGCAACTAGCAACAACAATGTGCTGAATTTAAGCTTAAACTCCCAACCGACCGACCGACCGTAAGGAGCCAGTTATAGTTTGCACCTGCAGTGCACCCAAAATCTCCTGGGAAGAAAGCTCGGTCCCCAGCCGATGGGGGCCATAGGGGCGCCTGGAGGTAATGCTAACTGTAGGAAGCAAGCAGGAAATAGGGTGCCATGTGGGGCACGGTGGCTTTGAAGGATGTGATTTGCTCCCTGGCCTTCTCCTCCAACCTCTCTCCTTCGTCCTCCCCCTCCTTTCTCCTTCCAGCATGCGGGGTACCGGGGATTCAATTCATGTCGGGTTGGCGGCAACCATCCTTACTCGCGGACTGATTCATCTCACCGGCACCTAGAATCATCTTTAACTAAATCTTCCCTGAAATTTGTAAGATGTTGGTTGCTTTCGGGAAGAAAATAAAAATGCATTCTATGTTGATCTCAAATCCAAGATGTAGTCAAGGTGGTCTTGAACTTCTGATCTTCTTGACTCCAAGTCCAGAGTGCTGAGACAGGTATGTTCTAACCATGCCAGTTTTTTGTGGTTCCAGGGGGAAGAGCTCGGTTTTTGTTGTTGTTGTTGTTGTTGTTGCTTTTTGGATTTTGGGGTTGTTTTTTGTTTTGATTTTTTTGGATTTGGTTTTTTTGAGACAGTTTCTCTGTATAGCCCTGGCTGTCCTGGAACTCACCCTGTAGACCAGGCTGGCCTCGAACTCAGAAATCCACTTGCCTCTGCCTCCCAGAGTGCTGGGATTACAGGCATGTGCCGCCACCACCCGGCTTGGGGTTTTATACATTCTGTAGAGCACTCTACCAATTGAGCTACAACCCCCAGGCCTGAGAAGCAACTAAGATAAGGGTATTCTCTTTCTGTCTGTCTGTCTGTACTTCCCACACCCAAATGTGTTTCTCTGTGTGTGTGTCTGTGTGTGTGTGTGTTGGGAATGAGTCATATGGTTAGCCATAAGGTCCTAGTGCCTAGTAGGTTTTGTTTTGTCTTGGTTTTTATTTTGTTTTGTTTGTTTAAATGTGTAAAATAAATGAATTTCATAGAGGCAAACGGATCGTCCTCTCTGCCCTTGAGAATATCGCCATCTAGTGGGAGAGACAGAAATGCAGCCAAACCAAAAGACAAGTTACATTTTAAAGTTAAGAGAGCCTGGCTGACACATTTTGCTCGGGAAATCAGACTTCTCAAAAAGTGAATTTGAAAATTAAAAAAAGAAAAATTCAAAAATATTTTATCTGGCTTTTAAAAGATTTGTGATAATCTGAGTGAGAAAACAAAGACTTAACAGATGGTCAGAAATCACTTTAGAACATTCTTGTTTTGTGCTGATCTGAAACCTGATGGTTTACGTTTTCTGGTGGGGCTTTTTTGATTTGGGCACAACAAAATGGGAAAGTGAGTCGGGGAGTGTAGTTCAGTAGTCAACAGTCAACAGTTTCAAATGCAAAGTCACATCACCTTAGTGGCTACTAGCAGGATAGTTGTCCCCGACTCCACCGTTGGGAAGAGACTGAATCTAGGAGGGCGAAAACACTAGCTCACCGGATGTCAGTCAATGCGAGGAGAAATTAGAAGGCTAGGTTGGGACACTTAGAAGACTACACCAAGGGCAACGTTCTCGTCTTTGGGATTAATGAACTGTGAAAGTTGCAGTAAGGACCGATATCAAAGCTCAACATGAATCTAGATCATGAACAGGTCAGAGGACCCTAGGGCAGAGGGGGGCATGCCTGCTTTGGGCTGCAAACCCTGGTTCCCTCACATGGGCAGACTGCAGTCGAGATGTGGATAGCAGCTTTAATGAAGGAAATGAGGAAAATATATGAAAGGAGACATTTCTCACCTTTAAGCAGACTGAGCAATCTTAATTAGTCCTAAATTCCTAAAGGAGGTGAGGCCACTGTTCTGGGCCATCCCCCACCACAGCATCACACCTCACATTCGAAAATAGCTGCTGCTTCTTGTTCACACAAGTTGCTGCTGTCTCCCTAGCTTTAGGCCATGATGTGTCCTCTGTACCATTCTGTCCCACAAACTAAGATCAGCTGACAAGATGCAGCTCTCTCTCTCTCTCTCTCTCTCTCTCTCTCTCTCTCTCTCTTAATTTGACAAAATTTTCCTGCTCTGATAGCTACCCTTGATTTTTTGTTTGTTTTTGTTTTGACAGGATCTCATTGTATTTTAGCCCTGGCTAGCTTGGAACTTGCTATGTAGACCAGGCTAGCCCAGAACTCACAGCAATCCACTCGCCTCTGCCTGATGAATGCAGGAATTAAGGGTGTACACTACTATGCTTGGATTTCTTTAAAGAAAAAGTTGCTTTTAAAGATTTATTCTATTTTATTTTAGTTACATGTTTTTGTCTGTGTGTGCAAATATACATATTAGTCTGGGTGCCCAGAAAATACCCCAGATGCCCAATCTTGAGCAAAAAGAATAATACTGAAGAGATTGCTGTTTCTGACTTCAAGATTTATTAGAGAGCTACGGTAATAAAAACAATATGGTACGGCACAAATATGTAGACCAATGGAATACACTAGAAGACCCAAACATGAGTACTCATGATTACAGCCCTCTGACAACTGACAAAGTCAAAAGCCATGCCAAGCAAAACAGTGTCTTCAACAAAAGTTGCTTGGGAAATGAATGTCAGAAGATTGAAATTAGAGCCACATCCCTCACTCTGTACAAAGGTTAGGTCCAAGTGGATAAAGGCCTCAATCTGGAACTCAAAACGCTAAAACCACTAGAAGAAAACATGGGCGGCAGCTGTAGAACATATGTGTAGGAAGGAAACATGGTTAGTACCTGTGGGACACATGCATAGAAAGGCCTCCCTGAGCAGGATTCCACTTGCCAAGGAATTAAGTCCAACAACTGATAACTGGGACCTCACACAACTAAAACATTTCTGTACAGCTAAGGAAACAATCAATCAAGAGAAGAAGAAACTCACAGAATGGGAGAGGACATTTGCAGATATACATCTAACAGTGGATTAATATCCAGAATATACAAAGAAAAAGAACAACAAAAAGCCCAAAGGATTTAGGAAACAAATAACCCAGTCGTAAATGAGTTAGGGATCTAAACAGAGTTCTCTGTAGAAGAAAAAAAAGCTAAGAAATACCTCAGAAAGTGTTCATCATCCCTCACAAGAATGGTGCTATTAATTAAGGAAATGTAAATTAAAATAACTGAGATTTCGTCTCACCCCAATCAGATAGCTAAGATAAAATAAAAATAAATAAGATAAAAAATAAGTAAATAAATAGACAACAAAAGCTCGGGTGAGGCCATAGAGAAAGAAAAACTTCCATCTGATGTTGCAGGGATGCAAATCGGTACAGCCTCAGTGCAAATCGGTATGGAGAATCCCCACACACACAAAAGAAAAAAAAACCCAAAACCCTAAAAGCTAAACCTGTCATATGAGCCAGCTATACAACTCCTTACCTGTGTCCAAACAACTGGACAACCTGCCCCACTGATGCTTGCTCGGTAATGTTCATTGTGCCCCATTCACAGTAGCCAGGAAATGGACACAACCTAATGTCCTTTAACAGAGGAATGGATGATGAAAATGTGGCACAAATACACACGTCACGTAACACAAGTCCATGTGTCCTGCTCAGCTGCCTTCAGTCACAAGCCACAACCCAATGGTTATTTTCAGACTTAAAGTCCTTCCTGAATTTTCTCCCTCTAGCCTACCCTTCATTTCTCATTGTGAAAATTGTTAGAGAGAACTTACCATCCAGACACCAAACACTGGGCACTTCCTTTAATTCACAGAATCTTTTATGGATCTTATTTTTGCTTAATCCAAAAAGCACCTGGCTTTTTGGGACTACCTGGCTTTCTTGGCTACACTTGGCTATCTGGGACTTATTTTTATGTTCCAGTGAAACCAAAATTACTTAAACAGTTGAAAACATCCAAATAATTCACCTAACCTTTTCTGAATTGCACTAGAGAAAAAAAATCCGTGTAATAAAAATGCTTTGCTTTAGTTATGATTTATGGAAATATTTTCTCATTAATTAGGTCATATCATGTCAAGATTAGATTCTGCCACAGAAACAGGAAATAGAGGCTGAAACATGTGGAGATCTATTTGTCACCTGTAAGAAATCTAGATGTGGTCATCCAAGCGTGCGATGTCATCTCCACCTTGCAGAGCAGATTCTGTTCCTTGTGTTATGACTCATCCTAGTTCCAGGAGCTTCACTGTTAATCTCTGTCATCCACACTCCTGAAAGCAACTCACAGGTATACACACATACTCACACATACACACTCACACACACACATACACACACACACAGAGAGACACACAGAGACACACAGAGACACACACACTCACACACACACTCACACAGAGACACACACTCACTCACACACATACACACTCACACACACACACAGAGACACATACACACTCACACAGAGACACACACTCACTCACTCACACACATACACACACACAGAGACACACACACAGAGACACACAGAGACACACACACTCACTCACACACATACACACTCACACACACAGAGACACACATTCACATACTCACTCACACACACACACTCACAGACACACACACACAGAGACACACATTCACACACACTCACTCATACACACACTCACACAGAGACACACACTTACACACACACACACTCACACAGAGACACACATACTCACTCACACACATACACACTCACTCACACACACACACTCACAGACACACACTCACACAGAGACACACACTTACACACACACACTCACACACACACTCACATACACTCATATACACATACTCACACACAGACACACATACACATACACACAGTGGAAGGGGTATTACTTGGGAAAAGCTGAGGTGGGAAGGAGATGAGAGAGCATAATAGGGACCCATATGATCAAAATGTATTATATGCAAATTCATTAATGCAATACATTATTATATAATTAATATATGCTAATGAGCACGTGGAAGAATACCGATGTTTTAGCGATGTCAAATACTAGATAGAACACAGGACAGGTGAAGGAGAGAGCAGTTTTTCAGATCTATCTGTTCTTCTAAGTGAGCTTCCTGGAGATCCCAGCCAGCAGCTTAACAGCTCTGTGCCAGATTTTAGTCATGTGGCTGCAAACAATCAACAGAAGTTGGGAAATGGGTTTGTTTTCAAATGTAGGATCATAACTACCTTGACAACATAATGCTTATCTTGTTAAAAAGAAAGGTTTAAGGGCTGGAGAGATGGCTCAGTGGTTAAGAGCACTGACTGCTCTTCCAGAGGTCCTGAGTTCAGTTCCCAGCAACCATATGGTGGCTCACAACCATCTTTAATGGGGATCCGATGTCCTTTTCTGGTATGTCTGAAGACAGCGACACATACATACTCACATACATGAAATAAAGAAATAATAATAGTAATAATAATAATAAAAGATTTGAAATAAGGGCAAGGGTGAACGGGTAGGTAGGTGGCTTGTCATCTGTTCCATAAATGTCAATTCTCATTGCTTGACCAAAGGCACTAAAGGAATAAAGACAGTAACTAAGAGTCCCACACAACACTACCTGTCAGCCAGCCGTGCTAATATCTGTCTTCCCTTTTAAAAGTATTTATTTTTTATTTTGTGTGTATGGATGTTTTGCCCACATATGTGTCTGTGCACCACATGTGTGTACTGGCCATGGAGGCCAGAAGAGGGCGTCAGAACTTCTGGAACTGGAGTTACAGATGCTTGTGAGCCGCCAGGTGGGTACTGGGAACTGAACCCAGGTCCTCTGCAAGAGCAATCTGTGCTCTTATCTGCTGAGCCATCTTTCCAGTCACTTGCTTTTTTTCCTTTTAAAAACAGTTTTGTTTTATTTTTACCTGTGTGTGGGGACGTGCATGTACGTGATAGTGTTAGTGCTTGAGGATAGCAGAAGACAACGTCAGATCCTCCTGGAGCTAGTGTTACAGGTAGAGGTGAACTGTATCTGCATGCATTAGAGAAATAGATTACAGGATTTGTATTTTAAAGTTCTGAATAGGCAGGAATTAAATTGACGTCCCTCTTTCCCCTCCCCCACCTCTTCTCCACTATTCCTTTTCTATGAAATAAGCCTTGTAAGCTGTCGTCCATTCTTCTTACTGCCCTTTATCCAAGGTGCCCAAGAACTCCAGGTTGCTTTCTCCTATTGTGATGAATGCCGTGACCAAAATAATAATAATAATAATAATAATTAATAAATAAATAAATTCAACTTGGGGAGGGGTATCTCATCTTACAAATTATAATCCATCATTGAGAGGAAGCCAAGGCAGGAACTTGGAGGGGAGGCAAAAACTAAAGCAGAAACCGTGGAGAAAGAACGCTTCCTGGTCTGCTTCCTCTGGCTTGCCCAGTTAAGTAAGTTAAGCAGCCTGGTCCCACCCGCCTAGGCATGGTACCGCCCACAGTGGACTGGGCACTCCTACATCAGTTAGCAACCAAGAAGATGCCCCGCAGACACGCCCACAAGCCAGTCCATCTGAGGCAACATCTCCATAGTGATTCCTTCTTCCTAGATATGACAAGCTGACAACCAAGCTTGGCTACCCCTGGGGGCCCCCATCACACCCCGGTTCCTGTTAGGGTTATCTGTGCACATCTGCCTTCAGGCTTGGAATCTCTGCAAACCTGAAGGCTTGTTTTTCTTCCCTCTGTGGCCACTGTAGCACCTACAGGGTAATCAGCCATCCACAGACATTAGCTGAATCAAAAGCAGTCCTTGACTATTGGGGGTAGGGGATGGGGTGGAGTGGGGTGGGGGATGGGGAGGCTTCTGCATCTCTCTTTTACCTTTGGTGTTTTGGATTAAAATGTCCCGGATAGTCTCCGGTATTTGAACACTTACTTCCCAGTTGGTCACGCTGGTTGGGAGAGGTGATGGGAAACTTAGGAGGTGGAGCCTCCGTGGAAGAAGTGTGTCGCAGGGGTGGGCTTTGAGGATTTGTAGCCGCATGCCACTTGTAGTTCAAGCGCTGCTTCACTTTTGTGGTGGAAGATGTGATCTCCAGCTTTCTACTCAGTTGCTGGGCCTCCCCTACCATGATGGACTGTCCCTCAGCAAAACATACTTACGTTGCTTCTGGTTGTGGGATTGTATCACAACAACAGAAGGGTAAAGAATACAATTGTCCTCCTGCCGTGTTCTTGCGTCCACCTCGTGTCCTCCCCGTGTCATCCTCGTGCCCTCCCCGTGCCTTTCCTGTGTCCCCCTGTCCTCCAGGTTCCACTACGCTTCTCTTTGGGGTAGCTCTAGCTTAGCTTCAAGTCCCTTCCTTGTCTCTTCTCAAAACCTGCACATCCCTGGGATTGCCGTGAGATCTCAGCCCCCTGATCTCATAGATCGGTAAAATTAGCCCCTGTGAGGCTGGAGAGATGGCTCAGTGTTTGAGAGCACTCTCCGACTCTTGTGGAGGACCCGGGTTCAGTTCCCAGGACCCACTGGGTGGCTAACAACACCTGTAACTTCTGTTCCAGGAGCTCTGACGCCTTCCGTAGACCTCGCTGAGCGCTGCATGCGCGTGATGAACTCACGGACATGCAGACAAGATACTCCCACGCATAGAATTAAAGAGACTAGGAGAACCGAGGGCCCGAAAGGCGGCATGCATTGCCTATGTTCATAAAGCTGACTGGCAACAGAACTGACACAGACCCCAGGTGTTCCTACTCTAAGTCGGTAGCTTTGTGATTCACAGTGTTTTAAATCCTCCAGCTCGGACCCTTTGTCCTCGGGTTGCCATTAAGGACTGGTGAAGGCATGCTGTTAACCAGCTTCTTTAACCATTCCTGTACTAACTACAGCCGTTGGTGCTGTAGCTCCTGGAGGTAGACACTGGGTTTGGGGAGTCCCTGCCACTAGCTTGCTGTGATGTGAGTCTTCGTTGTTGTTGCTATTTACCTGTCAATCTCAGATTTGTCCCTCTGGAGATATCTAAGAGCTTCCCATTTCCCACAGTACACTTTCTTTTTTAATTATTCTTAAATTTTTATTTTATTTTATTGAATATATTCTTCATTTACATTTCATATGCTAAAACCTTTCTGGGTTCCCCCTCCCTGAAAACTCCCAACCCTTCCTCCCACCCCCTGCAGTACACTTTCATGACACTGCACTTAGTGACATTGTCTGACACAGTCCCAGTCCCCCGCCACTCCACATAAACCACAGCAGAACTGCAAGGAGAGAAGAGCTTAGCGCCTGAGCCTGTTGTAACTCCTGGGAAGGGTAACTGAAGTTCCTCAAAACAGTCATGAATGAAGCTTTTCAACACCGCTTGGAAGGCAGTCAGAGAACTTCACGTCTGAGGCTCAGCCAACGCGGAAATGAGATTCAGTGAGTGCACAGAGAGATATATGAATGCCTGGGGACAGAACAAAAGCCTGCGGAACCAGGCGAGCGCAGCCACTTCCACTAAATGCATTTACCCGAAGAGGAACTTCAATGCTTTTTAAACCACAGCATTGTGCTTTTCCATGAAGTGTCAAATTCTCTGTATTCATCAGTAAAGCTACAGACCTAATTTTATTTTAGTTTGGCACAGTTGCTGGATTTTAGGGAAAACCTTATCAGATCTGGATTATATCAGAACATGGACTGAGTGATGTTCTGAGGAAGCATTGCAGGCTTTCAAAAAGGAAGGTGTGTTTATTTTTATCCTATGTGTATGAGTGTTTTATCTTCATGTATGTATGCATACCACATACCTGCCTGTTCTCCAAAGAGCTTAGTGCAGGGTACAGGATCCCCTGGAACTGGAACTGCAGATAACTGTGAACCACAACAGCACTGCTGGAGAATCCTGAGTCCTCTGCATCCTGATTGCCAAGCCATCCCTCCAGCCCAACATCCTCTTAAAAAATGGTCCCCGAAAGGACTTCTATGGCAGGCCTTTTCTACAGTTTGTGATTATAGAGTTATAGGTCCCTGATACTTGAAATGACCTTACAGTAAGTCGAATCCAACATGTACCTTACGGGTGAGCCAATGTAATATAAAAATCATCTTATTTTGTAAAAGTTGTTCCAGTTTAGAACAGGAATTAGAAATAAGAAGCAGGGCACTCAGATACAATTGGTGACATGGTTGGGCTCAAGTGTTCAACAGGCCCGACAGAAGCCAAAGCCCCATGCCCCATCTGTTGGTCTTAAAATTATTCCTGTAATATTCTCTGCCTAACAAAAACGGGATTGCACCTCAGTTTCCTTTAGAAAATGAGCACCTACAGGCTTTAGTATAAACTCTGAAATAATTTCCTTTTTGCTTTTTAAAAAATTTATTTTATATATGAATATGCTTTCTTCAGACACACCAGAAGAGGGCATCGGATCCCGTTACAGATGGTTGTGAGCCACCATGTGGTTGCTGGGACTTGAACTCAGGACCTCTGGAATGACTGCCAGTGAGCACTGAGCCATCTCTCCCGCCCACCTTTTTGCTCTTATATACCTTAGAAGGTAAGTTAAATGGGCTTCAAGAGCCACATCGGAGACGTTAGAGCAATGTTTTTCATTTACCAAATTAGGATAATACATTCTTTTGAAATCAGCCATGATGTAGTATGCACACATAATCCCAGTGCTTGGACATTGAGAGGAACTGAAGGTTTGAGGCTAACCTGGGCTACATAGTTCGACCTTAAACAATCAAAGAAACAAGACTCTTTGAAGACATTTGTGACAAGTCTAATTAGGCAAGATATGGAAATGTACTTCCGAATCCAAGTGAAGGACTCAGGTTAGTTTTTAATTTCTGTGTATATACTTCATCAAATATGTATCAAGGACCCAACTGAGTGCCAGGTCCCATGCTAGAGACGAGGTATATAAGGGGTTAAACAGATCCTCAGTCCTCCAGGAGTCTATAAGGATGTTGCTTTCCGAGGAACACTCCTCCACTGCTGGTGGGAATGCAAACGGGTACAACCACTCTGGAAATCAGTCTGGCAGTTCCTCAGAAAACTGGTCATGACACTTCTGGAGGACCCTGCTATACCACTCCTGGGCATATACCCAGAGGATTCCCCGGCATGCAATAAGAACACATGCTCCACTATGTTCATAGCACCCTTATTTATAATAGTCAGAAACTGGAAAGAACCCAGATGTCCCTCAATGGAGGAATGGATACAGAAAATGTGGTATATTTACACAATGGAATACTACTCGGCAGTTAAGAACAATGAATTTATGGAATTCTTAGGCAAATGGTTGGAACTGGAAAATATCATCCTAAGTGAGGTAACCCAATCACAAAAGAACACACATGGAATGCAGTCACTGATGAGTGGATATTTGCCCAGAAGCTCTGAATACCCAAGACACAATTCACATATCAAATGATTCCCAAGAAGAAGGAAGAAGGTCCAGGTCCTGGAAAGGCTTGATGCAGCAATGTAGGGCATTATCAGAACAGAGAAGTGGAAGGGAGTGATTGAGGAATGGGTGGAGGGAAAAGGGCTTAAGGGACTTATGGGGAGGGGTGAACCGGGAAAGGGGAAATCATTTGGAATGTAAACAAAGAATATAGGAAAAAAAAAAAAAAAAAAAAAAAAAAAAGGATGGTGCTTTCCTTATCCAAAACCCGGAAAAGTATCGGGTCAGTCTCCCGGTTACGTTCTGCCATACTGTTTTATTCTTCTTTCCTGCCGAGCATTCTCTCAATTTTAGTCAACTGAGTAATTGCTCCACTTGGCCTGTGTTAGTCACTAGCTTTTTAGTTCCGTGGGAACGTGTCCCTTTTTTGTTCTGAAGCTCTGTGCCTACAGAGTGGCTGGCACGGAAAGCACTAACAAATATTTGTTGAGCGGTTGGATGAACAAATGGATGGAAATGCAAATGGATGCTTAAAACGCACGATCCAGTGCAGCGCAGGTCGTATGAATACATCGGGCTTCCACAGTAGCGTGGCAATATAAAGGAGTGTTTAATACAAGCCCTTGTGGAGCTGCTTTCTAGAGTTTGGTTGCTTGAGACACTGTTTCACACTGCAGTCCAGGGTAGTGGCTTCAACAGCCAGAAATCCACCTGCCTCAGACTTCTGAGGTAGGAAGGATTACAGTCATGGGCTCGGCAGACTTTTTTGGGGTTTGGGGTAAAGGTGAATATTGCGTTCTGAGGACAGTCTTCCATATTTTTTTTTTAAATTACAAAATTCTCAAAGCAGCTATATTTTCTCAGGCACCTGCCCCCACGCAGTTTAAACCGCCTTATCTGTGAACTATCTAGGTCGTGTCCGCAGAAGCACACCAACAAGATTGTTTGAGTGACTCAATGGCCCCAGCAAAGTCAAATTAGATCACCTTTGGAGGAAAGCCAGAATGACGGGATAAGCTCGCGCAAGGCGGGGACCTGAGAGTGCATCCAGATGCCACGTCTAACTCTCGGCCACAAGACCGCGAGTCACGTGCCCTAGGCCCCGCCCTTCCTGAGCTCCGCTCGGCCTGCGCACGCGCAGCTTCGGGACGGCCTGCGCATGCGCGGCACCCTCGCCTCTCGAGGAGCGCTGACAGTTTCCGGTCTGGCGTCCCCGCCCCCCGAGTGGCAAAAGCTTTCGGGGCTCTGTGCTGTCAGCCGTAGGGTAGAGTGGGCCGGGCGTGGCTAGGGACCACGAGCCCCGCGAGGCGGGGTCCCTGCAGCCATGGCCTGCTCCATCGTCCAGTTCTGCTCTTTCCAGGACCTGCAGTCCGCGCGCGACTTCCTGTTTCCTCAGCTGCGGGAGGAGACCCCCGGCGCCCTGAGGAGGGACCCGAGTAAGTGTCCCGGCATCCGGGACGCAGCTGAAAGCCTCCCGTCGGTGTCCCGTGTCTCTCTCAGCCTCAGCCTTGTGCGTCTCGCGTCCTGTCGCCTGTCTGTCACCGCTCCCACCCCCTCCTTCCCAGTTCCAGTCTTCTCCCTCTTCACACCACCGTCTCAGGGATCGCATCCTCCGCCCCAGTCCCTGTCTAATGTCAGTCCTCCACCCTGTGCCTGTCCCCAACTCCCATCCGTCTCCATTCCTGGCACTGGTGGCCTTTACTCTGCTCCTTCCAGAGGTGCTTAGCATCCCCACCCTCTTCCATCTCTTTTCTGCCATTCACATTTACGGAGATAAATGGCTGATTGGCAAGTGAAGGGCTTTTAAGGTGGTGAGTAAACTCCCAAATAAGAAAAGTATAACCTCTCAGGAAGTGAGGAGAATCCAGGGTAGAAACTAAAATTACAGCCACATGGTCTAGAAAAGTTAATTGGCGTTTATTGAGGTGAGAAACAGCACCTGTTATTACCATCAAACAATGTTAACAAGCCCTTCTTCAGGAGTATAAATCCCAAGGCTGGGTTATTAAATGCTGCGTATTACCTGAGGATTTATTATATGCTCCCTTGTCTCTCCTTTTGAAAGAGGGTATCTTGTGCTGCTTTTTAAATATGAAGACCATTTTGCTCTGTAGCCCAGTAATAATAATAACATCAATATTTAGAAACTATCACAGGGCACTAGGAAAATTCGGCCTCACACTCAAGGTCAGATTGGGTCTGTCTGAAAAATAATGTTTGAAAATATCAGATTAGAAATGAATAGTCTGCACCAGTCATTGCTGCTACATGCCATTTAAATTTTGTAGTTTCCGTCCAGTAGGACATATGATTCACTGGTAATAGCGCACGTGATTGCTAACATGCTTGGCAGGCATGTGTGTTGAGAGAGAAAGAAGGCCGTATGTGAAATGCTTGAAGTTTGCACGGTAGAGAGGCGTCTGACACTTGATATAGCATCCGGAGTCAGGGTCTTAATTAGTTAATTAATTGTGAAGTGTGGTTTCAGTCTATAGGATTGCTAAATATTGTTTTGTGAACTTGCTACAGAAGTTTGAACCTTAGGGAGAGACTGAAGTTGGGGAGTCTTGTAAAGGTTTTTAGGAAGATGGAAGAGACACACACACACACCCTAAATGTTTTTAAAAATCTAAAATCCCTGTGTGGGTTCTAAGACCCTTCCTTTGCTGCCTCCCTGCCCATTGGTTTTGTGATGGAGTCACACTTAAGCACAGGGTAGCCTGGGACTTAGTATAAGCCCAGGCTGTCCTCGACACTGTTCTTTTGCCCAGACTCTTGAAGGCTGGTGTGCAGGTCCAGCCACACTTATTTGTGCCTGAAGCCTTTGCTCTTGCTGTTGACTGAGCCCAGGATGTTCTTTGCAGATTTCTGCGTGCTGGTCACATCTTTAAATGTCAGCTCCTCACAGCAGCCTCTTCTGATCACCCACTAACCCCCCTGCTCCAGCTTCTTACTCTCAAACATAGCATCGTGTTTTGTCACTATCTCTGAACTGTCTGTGTGGTGCCTCGGGACTTAATATGACTTTTGAGGCTTTAAAATATGGCCATGCAACTGAGAAATACAGTTTTAATTTAACTTAAAAGACAAATGTGGATTATGGCTGTAATAGTTTTCTTGATACAGGGATAGAAGGTAAAAACCAGAACAATATAGATTAAGGGCACAAAGTGAACTTGTCTTTGACCAAGACCATACAGGACTTGTCTAAGGACATATAGTGAAGAGTAGGGCCAGTCTAGCCAGCTCGGAATGTAGTCACCTTGCATTTAGGTGAACCTGGACTCTGTCTATAGGCTATCACACTTTTAAATTGGATTCTTTGGTTTGTGCATATTGTCATTATTATGGCTGAAATCCACTCATTTGGAAAATAAACAACTAGCAACCCCCTTTAGAAATTATATTTAACTTGTATTAAGTGCAGCTTTAGTTTACAGATAAAAGTTGGAAGTATAACTTGTTCTACAGATAGCATACTTGGCATTCTTAGAATGACTCTCTGGCCTCGGAGCCATCTTTACAAAGTGTCCAGTTTTGCATTACAAAAAAAGTCGACTTAAACTTTTGTTACAGTGAAAATTGTATAATGTAATGGTGAAGTTAGGAGCTACAGGTGTGTTCCAGAGGCAGAGTGCATATGCAGCAAGGTCCTGGGTTCAGTTCTCAGTACCAACTGAAAGCAGAGTGAATTTAGCAGCCCTGGTAAGTAGGACCTGACAAACTGCTGTTTGGCCCATGACTTTTCTGTTCTTTGCTGTTTTAAGTGGTTATTTTACTGGGAAGCAACATTCCTGTGGGCATTTTAAATTTTCTATCAGATACGGTATTAATTTGTTTACACAATTCATGTCAAGAGGATATGTAAAACAAAGATCTAGTTACTGGTTAATTGTGGAGGCTTATCACTTAACAATACTTTAATAGCACTTTCAGTGTGTATACCAGCTATAGAAAACAACTGGTACCTGGACACCCAAAACTCAAATGGCTTTTTGTTATTTTGCATCATTAATTATAAGACTATAGTTTGTAGTTTTAAAATATCTTGAACTCTGGCACGGAGAGATGGCTAAAGGTTAAGAATACTTACTGCTCTTCCAGACGACCCAGGTGTGACCCAGCATCCGTGTGGCGGTTCACAACCACCTATAACTCCAGTTCCAGGGGATCCATCACCCTCTTCTGGCCCTTGGGGGCACTAGGCACACAAGTGGTATACATACATAAAAGCAGGCAAAACATACTCATACATAAAAGAAAATATAAGTAAATAATGAAAGATCTTGAACTCTCTGGTTTCCCAGGTGTACTGGCTGGTCTTCTGTCAGCTTGACACAGCAGCTAGAGTCATCAGAGAGGAAGAAGCCTCAGTTGAGAAAAATGCTTCCTCAAGATCCAGCTGTCAAGCATTTTCTTAATTAGTGATTGATATGGGAGGACCAGCCCATTGTGGGTGGTGCCGTGCCATCTCTGGGCTGGTGCTCCTGGGTTCTGTGAGAAATCAGGCTGAGCAAACTAGTAAGCAGCATCCCTTCATAGCCTCTGAGTCAGCTCCTGCCTCCAGGATCCTGCCATGTTTGAGTTCTGGCTTCCTTCAAAGATGGACCATGATGTGGAAGTGTAAGCCAAATAAACCCTTTCCTCCCCAGCTTGCTTTTGGTCATAGTGCTTCATTGCAGTAATAGAAACCATAACTAAGACACCAGTGTTTGCAATTAACAGTAACCGTTCACAGTAGTTAGAAAGCAGATAGCCATTTCAGACATGAGACCTGGCTTTACTACTGTGTCGTCCTCAGGGGTCATTGTGAGCGAGGCTGCTTTCTGGACAAGTGTCCAGAAAGCTTATGCTTGAGCTGGGGAAAAGTAAATAAACACGTACAAAAGTGTATAGGCAAAAGAAAAACAGATTATGCATACATGCAGAGAGTATGCGTCAGAATATGTGAGGATGATCCGAGTACCTCCGTGTGGCTCTTAGTTTAGCTAATAGTTGTTTCCTGTTGGCATGCTTTTAGAAGAGAGAAGGAAGCATCGGGTAACTGCTGTAGCCACCAGAATTAAAGACAAGGTGACTTTTTATGGTAACCTTTAGTGCGTTTACTTTGCATCATGGGATATAACAAAGCATATTGAATATCAATTTTTTATACACAGTAAACATTATTTTATGTAGTCCTGTTGTAGAGAGAAGCAGGCCATTAGTAAAAATTTCAACAGTTACCAAATATTCTTAAAAGAAGAAGAAGTTACAGAGAAGTTCTTATCAAAAGGAAATGGACACTTGAGTGCTCTTTAGCCTCTTCATCTGGTTAATAATATATTGAACACCTCCTGTGAATTACACACTATTTGAGGGGTAGCAGGCAAGTCTGCTGAGCCTGCAGCTACCTCTGAATCACACTGCAAGTTCTCTTTACATTAAAAACCACAGCAAGATCATGTCTTGTTAAATTGTCCAGGTGGGACTTGAACACATTCTGTAGGCCAGGCAGGCCTTCCACTGCTGATCCCCCAGACTTGATTCAACAGACTTGGGAGTTAGAGGCCAGCCTGGGGGTTGTGGCAATTGCTCAGTTCACAGAACAGAGCCAGAGAGAAAGTGACAGAGAGATAGACAAAAGAAACAGACCAACTCCAAATGGCTAAAACAAAGTTTTGAAACAGAGCAAAAAGCCTCAGTAGTTCAGATTTTCAGAACATACTACAAGGTTAGAGTAACCAAAACAGTGTGGTGTTGTCAGTCTGAGAGACAATATTAAAGCTCCTAGGTGCCTGACATCCCCACATTTCTCTAGAAAAAAGGAAATCAGAAGTGTCTTTTCAACACGGATCATTTCCCTCTGTACACCTGGCATATAAATTCCCCAGAAGAGAGAATCTTGTCAGCTTAAGAAAATAAATATAATGTACCCTGCTTCATAAGCCCATCAAGACCTGCCTTGACAGCTGGCTACTTCTGCCCCACCCTTAGATGATAAAGTTTCAGGACTCTGCTACACTGTGTAGTAGCTTCTAACCACATGCAGTTATAGTTAACTTTAATCAAATAGAATCAAGCAAGCAATTCAGATCCCGAGTCATACTGGAAAGCAGTCTCCAGATGGAGCCCCTGGCTGTTGAGTAGTACAGATGTAGACCACTGCCTTCCTTCACTGTGGATAAAAGCCACATGGAATGTGCTGCCCTAGTGAGAATCTGCCCAGACTCTTGTGCCTCATTAGTCCTTCAGCACACACTCAGAAGCTGCTTGGGAATCCTCTTTTAAAATTACATGTTACTTAACTTTTATATAATGCATATCTGTTCCCATCTTTGGCCAACTTAGTCATGATGGTGTTTTTCCAAACCTCAATAAAGCTCTACGACACTTTCTTACTGTCCAGTACTCAAACCAAGACCCTACCAGATTCCCATCAATGAATATTAAGGTTGTTTTTCATATTTTTGCTGTGTGAATAATGCTCCAAGCAGCCTTACTCATCATGGTCACAGTTTCGAATTCATTCTTAAAATTGGTTTTCAGATTCACTCTGGCTATGGTAAACAAAGCACCTATGAATATGCATACTTGTTAGAAATTGTCATTACTGTGTATGTGTGCACAGACATACGTGCCATGGTGCGTGTAGGACAGAAGGCATGTGGAGTTGGTCTCTCCTTCCATCTCCATGAGTTCTGGAAATTAAATTTTCATTGGATTTTTAAGCTTTTTTTTTTTTGGTATTTGAGGTTTAACCCAGGGCATTAACATGCTAGACAACTGCTCTACCAACTGCATAACAATTCCAGCCCATTATAATTTTAAAATTTAAGATATGTATGTTTTACTGATACCTAGTGAAACATGAATATATTACAGCCTGGTATTTCAGTTCATGTATGAATGCGTCATGATCAGACTGGGATAATCAGCATGCCCATCACCTCAAACGGTCACAAGTTCTTCCTGTTGGGTCACTTAACATCTTCTCTCCTGGCAACCTTGAAATATACAGCTAGTCATGTCACCTGTCATTATAGAACACCAGTCAACTCCTTCCGTCCATTCACTCCTCCTGTCTCTCTCCGTAACCCATCACCACTGTCACATCTGTGCCAGCCCTCTCTCAGCCCCTGCCCCTGTCACTGTTCTCACATCTTTACCACCTCTGCCAGCCACTCTGCTACCCTCTGTTTTTATGACAGTAAAAGTTGCTGTCATTGATTTGTTTTGAGACAGGGACTGGTTGTTTGGTGTAGACTGGCCTGGAGCTCACTATGTAGACCAAGTTGCCTTTAAATTCAACAAGATCCATTTCAGCCTCCCACGAGCTGAGATTACAGACATGAGCCACTATGGCTACTTAAACTTCCCCTTCCAAATGAAAGCTCATTTTTAATGATCAGATAGCATTCCATTGTGCCTGTGTATACTATATTCTCTTCACTGATCCATTGGTAGATCTCCAGGCTTAATTCTGTATCTTGACTGTTTTGACAACTCCTCTTACTGTAGTTTTGATTTGGCAATTACTGATGTTGAATAGTTTTCTATATACTTCCTGGGCATTTTGTCTGTGCCATTTGCCGATCTTTAATTGAATCATAGGTATTATTTTGCTGCTGAGTTGCTTGAGTTCTGTCATTTCCTGGCTGTTACCCCTTGGATTAGTTTTTAGTTTTGTTGTTATTTTTTGATTCTACCCCCATAATATCTTTCTTTACCTACAGTCATGTTCTGAAGTGTCTCACCTAGGTTTTCTAGTATATTCATAGTTTCAACTGTTACACACATGCCTGATTTATTTTTTATTTGATTTTATGTGACTGTATATAGGGCTGTTTTACAAAAGCTTGTAATTGACTATGCTTATATTTTGAACATATTAATATTAGTTTGTCATTTGTCTTTAGCTTTGTTAATGGAAAAGAATTTAAGATCCCAGATCTCCCCATGTCGCTCCTCCAAATTCATGTCCTATTTTTTCTTTATAACCCACTGAGTCCAGTTAGAGCTACCCATATGCACATAGGTTAGGGCCACCCACTGGATCATGTGAAACCGTAGGAGCTGCACTCTGAAGGAAACTGACTCTTCCTCTCTCTGCAGCCACCAGCTCCCTGCCACTGTCTCTGGGGTGAGGGAGGCCCTGTGCCTCTCTCTCACCCATGCTGGAGTGCTGACTGTCTTGATCTTATGCAGGCCTTGTGTAGGCAGCCACAGTTGCTGCTTGCTTTTATTTTGAACTCTCCTCTGTTTCATTGATGTACTTATTGATTGTTGTCCATTTTAATGCCATAGATTGTCTCTGCCAAGTTACTCATCTTTCAGGAACGTGACAGGAATGGTCTTACATATTTTTCTCTCAATTGAGCTTTAGAATTTAATAGATTTTAAAAGCCAGCTCTATATTGGGATTTTGATGAACATATATTCATTTGGAGAGGGTTGGCATTCCCCATGATATGATATTCTTCTTTTCTGCTAAATTTATTGAGTGTAATAGGCAGAGAATATCTATAGTAAAGACATATAGTGTGAGATGTGACATATGACTTACATGTAAAATGATTATTACAATCAACTTAGCACATTTGTCACCTCACATCCTATCACTGAAGGACATGGAGGGCATAACACTTTACTTTTAGCAATTTCAAGTGGACAGTGTAGTATATATACCAAGCTATATGTTGGCCTTATTTCAGAAATGCCAGCTATGGAGCAAAACACGATAATAAACAGGCATCTTTATATCTTTCTTTACTGTGCGGCTAAACTTTTACAGGTGCACAAATGATATTGTTAAGATTCTTGGGTTTTCTTTATGTGTACTTGGAACAACCCCCCCCTCCCAATAACTATGATACAAGGTTCAGCTAGTATTCAAAAGATTCAATTTAAATATAAAAAAGCGATTTCCACAAGGAAAGCAGTTGAGTATTAGAAAAGGTTAAGGAATGAAGATATAGAACTGCAGTCTCTAGACTATGTTGAGATTAGTTTTGTCACATTTCACACTGGCAAGTGTTCCTCAGCCTTGGTCGACAGGGTTCCCTCTTCTGTGCTGTGCATGTGCCTTGTACCTAAGAATCTTCTAAGATACTACCAGAAAACTCTCAGAGTTGAGAAATACTGAGCAAAGGAAACAAGATACAACATTACTATTTAAAAAATAGCTTTTCTTTATATAGACATACTGAGAAAAAATAGGGAAACACTTCTATTCACCATAGTCTCAAACAACAACAAGAACAAGAACAAGAACAACAACAAAACAAAACAAGGTTGTTAACCTTAAAATAAATGTAACCAATGAAGTGAACTACCTCTCTGGGGAACTTGAAAATACTGAAGAGAGAAGCTAAGGAAGGCACTGGTAAGTGGAAAACCCTCTATGTTCATGGATTGTTAAAGTGGCCATCTTAACAAAGAACCTGCAGCTTCATCTTACCCCTCATCACAACTCTAGCATCATTCTTTGCAGAAATAAAAATCTAAAAGTCATAATTCAGATGAAAGCACAAAGCACCCTGGCTAGCTGATATATCCCTGAATAAAAGAATAATGATGGAGGAGCTGAGGAGCCACCATACTGCATTCAAAGTTGCCAGAGGATATAAAGATGGAGGAGCCATCATACTGGATTCCAAGTTACAACAGGATATAAAGATGGAGGTGCCACCATACTGGATTCCAAGTTACCACAGGATATAAAGATGGAGGTGCCACCATACTGGATTCCAAGTTACCACAGGATATAAAGATGGAGGTGCCACCATACTGGATTCCAAGTTACCACAGGATATAAAGATGGAGGTGCCACCATACTGGATTCCAAGTTACCACAGGATATAAAGATGGAGGTGCCACCATACTGGATTCAAAGGTACCACAGGATATAAAGATGGAGGTGCCACCATACTGGATTCAAAGGTACCACAGGGTCATAGTAATGAAAGCAGCATTGTGTTGACACAGAGAAAAACACAGATCAAAGCAATGGGGGAGAGGTCTGAGCAGCTTTCAGTTACCTGATTTTTCACAAAGATGCCAAAAATACACACTGGAGGAGCGACCACATTTTCATCCCGTGATACTGGGAAAGCGTAGTGCCAGCATGTGGAAGAACAAAACTAGATCCTTAACTCCCACCACAGACAACATTAACTCAGATGGATCAACAACCTCACCTACAACCCAAAACTGCAATGTTCAGGAGAAAATGTCGACAGTACTCTAAGATGAGTGCAGAGCTAGGGCTTTCTAAAAGGACTCTGGTTGCCCAGGAAACAAGGCTAATGTTTGGCAAATAGGAACCCATGAAATTAAAAATTTCTGTTAAACGCAAGTAACTGAAACTGCCAATAAACAGGCAGCTTACAGAGCAGGAAAGAAATCTTCTCTTAGCTACACATCTCACAGAAGACCAATATCTAAACTATACAGAGATCTTAAAACTAACCACATGAAAACAGGCAGAATTGTTCTGAACAGAGTCCTCAAGAGAAGCCGTATAAGTGGCCAAGTGTTTATCATCATTGGTCATCAGGGAAATTAAAATTCAGCTCACTTCGAGATTTCATCTCACTACAATTAGATAGCTATTATCAAGACAACCACTGTTTGTGAGGGTGAGGAGAAAGAGAGACCCACATTCATTGTTGGTTCAGTGGGCAGAAACTGGCACAGCCACTATGGAGTCAGTGTGAGGGCTTTTAGAAAACTAACACTAGAACTCTCACATGACCCGGCTATAGCACTTCCTGGCTGTAGTGAAAGGGCTGTATACCAGGACGTATGTGCATATCCACTCCACTGCTGCTCAAGCAATGAGAGAAAATAGAAGCAGTCAGGACCCCAGCAACTTGTGGCTAATGGAATTATGGTACATATGTATAATGAAATTATCATTCAGCACAGAAGGGAAATGAAATTAAGGCATTTTCAGAAAGATGGATGAAAGTGGAAAATATATGGAGTGAAATAACAAAGGCTCAGAAAAGCAAATACTGCATGCCCTCCTTTGATGTGGATCTGAGATTTGGATTTTTAGATTTCTGTATTTAAGATGGAGTGATTCCTCTAGAGGCCAGGCAGCAAGGAAGAAATGAAGAGAGATGTAGGGGCCCCTTTCAAGGAAGACAGTAAAATATGTTTGAAAGCAAAGAGGATACTAGGGGTAGAGAGCATTAAACAGAATTAATGGTAAGTTCTTTTAATATATAAAATATATTATTTGTCTTTAGTGCTGACCCATTTAAAAACCAAAGTAAACAGAAAGCACAATGGCCTTTATGAATGACTACTCTTCCATGATTACCTGGAAAGATAGCTATATAGGAAGGTATGACAAAGATAGAATGCAGGTGAAAGTTGGTGACTGTAGGTTGGTGACTACAGCAATGAGGCAGATGCAGCTATCAGCTGTTGAAGATGAACATCAGGCAGCAAGGGGTTAATTAAACTGCCCAAGCTCCTACAACTCTCCAGGGTAAAATTTAGTATCCACCCCAGGCAACCTAATACCACATCATTCCTTATTCTAGACTTGTGATGTCTTAGCACCGCACCGCACCCACTGGCCACATGTGCTAGTGAGCATTTGGAATGTGGCTAGTACAGACAAGATGTGCTCAGGATGTATCAGAATGATAACATCTGGCTGCTGTTAGCCCTGCCTGACAGTGAGTGGGCAGTGACTGATGGCAGGGAGGAGAAAATACTATCAGGCAGTTCGATTTATGTTGAAGTTAGTGTTCCTAAGACACTGATCCCTGGGCCACCAGGCAGATGGAATTGGGTTACGGGGGATGGGGGTGAGTCAAGGACCAAGCCCTAGACCCACGCAAGCCACTGTAGTCTGGAGAAGGGGGTAAGGGGCTGGGAGGGGATGGGGGGTGGGGGGATGGGGAGAGCTCCAAGCTGCTGGTCAGCCTGACTTGTTACTTTAGTATCTTTCTCATTCTTTTGTTGTTTTTCCCCCAGAGGGAAACTGGCAGGCCTGTAATTCTTGCCTTTTGAAGGCAAAGAGTGTGATTGCTGTTTTATTTTTTTCTGACCAGTTTTGTTCGGTTCTGCTTCATTAAAACAAGAGACACATCCAATCACTTTTGGATATTGAGTGGCTACTGCCTTTTTAAGGGGCAGAAAATCAATTACAATTACCCTATAATGTGTCTTGTTGCCTCTGTGCAAACTGGGTAGTTACAGTGGTTGTGTGGTGTGATGGCTCACTGTGCTGCACCCAGATCACCTCAGAAGTTTCGACTCAAGGTCCTCATTCTACCATACACCTGCATTTTAATTCAGATCAGGGCTTAGGACTTGAAAATTATTTTAAGTTTACAGAAGATACAGATCTAGTTACTTGCCTAAGAGACAGTCACTGTAGACTATTTCTAGGTTTTCTTTGTAGTAATAGATAACACACTAAACAAATTAATATCATTTCCTCATGATTACATGAACTTTCTATTTCTAGACCTCACATTTTACAGAAATGGTCCATATTAACAAAATTAAATAGTTCATAATTTAATATTAAGCACATGCTTTGCTTATCTATAATCTTGATTAATGATTAATCAGTAAGGAAACACCACTATAACATGGATGGCATTCTTTTTAAAACCTGGGTCTTGGGGAGTGCTCAGGCCCCCACACTTGCTCAGTGAACATGTTGCTGGCCAGCTGTCTGTCGATAGTCTGATGACGTGGAGAAAATATTCCCATGGCAGCAGGAGCTCTCTAGGTTATTTTTCTTTTCCTTCTGTTGAAAGTGACTTTCTAGTCAGGCATTGAAAAGTGGGTAAACCTTCACTGACACAAATTTCTTAATGTATTTCTCAGGGCTGTTCTCTTTGGCATGCTTTAAATTGTAACATGAAGAGATATCGGATCTCTGTAGGGGCAGGAAGTCTAAACAACTGCTGTCTTCCGTTTGACTGTGTGAGTCATTTGTGAATTGAGTCAGGTTCTTTTTATAACGATATAAAGGAAATATAAAATCCCTTTTATAGTGTTGTACATTCAGCAGAGATTATGTTCTTTAACTGAGCTCTTTGGAAACTTACTTTCTTTTGTATCTGGTATCTAGCATGAAAAAGATGCTACTTTTTGAATGATGAATGAATGAATGAGTGAGTGGCTTCCTGGAGGGGCTTTTATTCTGCAATAAAATGTTCTGGTGTTCTGGTAATTTGATATATGCATAATTTTATAGCAATTTTAAATGTGAACCATGGACTTTAATTTCTTGTTTAAAAGACAATGCGTTTTCTAAAACTGTTTTTGTGATTTTTGCATTTTCAGGTCAGGGTTTCTCTGTGTGTCCTTGACTCCTGGAAACTTACCTTGTAGACCAGGCTGGCCACAAACTCAGAAATCTACCTGCCTCTGTCTTCCAAGTGCTGGGATTAAAGACTTGTGCCACCTTTGCCTGGCTTCTGATGATTAAATTGACTTAGTTGTCACAGTCAACTCACAATGAGATCGTTTGTTTGGTGATGTAGTAAGATGAATGAAGACAGTGTTTAATGAATGATATTGAGAAAGAACAAAACTTAGTTGTCCAAAAGAGTTTGAAGACATTGTTCATTGTATAGATAGGATTGGCTGGCCTTCAACTCAGTATGTAGATCAGGCTGGCCTTGAACTCACAGATCTACTTGACTTGCCTTTAGAGTACTGGTATTCAAAGGTTTGTATCACCACTCCTGGGAAATTGTTCAAGTTTTTAAAACCTCTCTTAAGGTCTCAGTATCAAGGAGATATTTCTATTTAAAAAATAATTTAAAAGAAACAAATAAACAAAAACACCTCAAAAATAAATATGGATCAGGGCGCTTGCTCAGTTGGTGGAGTGTGCATGGAGACCTGGGTATGATTCACACAACTGCCAACCCTGGTGTGGTGGTGCACACCTGCATGTCTAACACTCATGAGGTAGAGGAGGCAGGAGGATCAGAAGTTTGAGAGTCATCCTTGGCTCTGTAGCAGATCTAAACTAGCCTGGGATAAATGAGACCCTGTCTCAGAGAGAGAGAGACAGAGACAGAGACAGAGACAGAGACAGACTGTTATTGTTTGGCTTTCTCTATAGGCCAAATGTTTCCCTTGTCTTTGTCCATTCAGGACAAATGCCATCCAGGATCCAATGCCTTCTTCTAGCCCCCATGGGCACTCACACACATGTGCACATATACTCTCACATGCAAATGAATAAAAATAAAAATGAATAATGATGGTGATTATTCACTGTGTGTGTGTATGTGTGTGTGTGCATGCACAAGTGCATACCTATGAAGTGTCTCTCTTGTCCAGGGTATGGAGCAGTCACAGCACTTACTGTGCACTATAGTCAAGTGTTCCTCTCCTACATAAGACAGATTCTGTAAGAGCAGGGAGTCCGTTTGTACTTTCCTTAGCTCCTACCACAAGGTTGGGTACATGGTATTTAACAGTCAATTAACATGATTTGTTAATTGACTTAATTGACTTGTATCTGGGAATCTGTAGGCCATGTGATTTTAATCAAAGAATGGTTCTATTTTAGGACTTAATATATGCCTAGCAGTGAAATTTGGAGTTTAGGAAGTAACTATTTGGCACTTAAGTGCTGGAGATTAGACTGTTGTTAGTACAAGCTAATTGAGCAGTGACTCCACGTACCAGACTTAGCAGTTGGAAGCCAGGCCTGCCTCCTCTGTCTCAATCTCAAAGCTGAGCATACAGCGAATGTTCTCATTGCCTCTTTCTCTGTAAATCTCCAGGACCCTGCTCATCTCCCATGCTAACTTTCTCTCGGGGTTAGAAAGCTGATTGCTCAAGTATATTCTATTTCTACTTCATAGCTGTTCTATTTGATGGCTAAATCTTGATGGTTAGCAGTGAAAACTTACGCATCAGATAGAGAAGTCCTTGGGATGCTGTTAAGTCCTTCTGCAGCCCCACAGCTCTCAGAGGTACTGTTCAGGGAAACTAAAGCTTACCGAGGAGGTAATTTGCATCCTTGGAGGTAGGAAGTGCTGCATCTGGGATTTGAACAAGCATTGGGTACCTCATAATGCATTTCATAAATAAAAAAATTGATAAAATTCAAGTAAAACATCTGCAGTGTGAATCTCAGGCTTCCTGGAACTTCATTGGTTTTTAACTTAATTTGGGATGATAAGAGTATCTCCTTCTTGTCTCTGATTGCTTGAGAATGATAATTTTATTGCTTTGAGTAAATTCTGAGCAAATTACATAAAATCAATATGAGCGATCCAAAGGGATGGTGCTCTTCAAACTTTCCTGAGGTTTTTAACTTCTTGTGTATTTTAGTGAATATGTTTTAATCTAAAAAAATTATCCCAAGTGTAAGAAATACGAACTTTAGAAAAGGGTGGGATGGGGACTTGTCTTGTTTAGAATTCAGGTTGTCTCCATAGATACCTTGTCCTAGCAAGACACAACATTCAGTCAGGCAGTGGTGGTACATGCCTTTCCAGCACTCTGGGAGGTAGAGATAGGTAGATCTCTGAGTTGGAGGCCAGCATGGTCTGCAGAATGAGTTCCAGGTTAGCTAGGGCTACACAGGAAAAACCTGTTTCAAACAACAAGAAAAAGAAAAAAAGAAAAAAAAAGGAGGAGGAGGAAGAGGAGGAGAAAAGAAAAACAATTTACTTTGAAACTATCTGTATGAAATTTCATGTTTGTTGCTGTGTGTTTATTTATCTTAAGTAACAAGTATTTGTTAAAATTTGGGTTTATGGGCTGGAGAGATGGCTCAGCGAGTAAGAATACTAACTGCTCTTCCGAAGGTCCTGAGTTCAAATCCCAGCAACCACATGGTGGCTCACAACCATCCGTAATGAAATCAGATGCCCTCTTCTGGTGTGTCTGAAGATAGCTACAGTGTACTTACATATAACAATAAATAAATAAATCTTTAAAAAAATTTGGGTTTGTATAGTTTTTTTGTTTTTGTTTTTGAGACGGGCCTCGGGTAGCCTAGGATGTCCTCAAACTTGGCTATGTAGTCAAGGCTGGCCTTGAATTTCTGAGCTTCTGATTCTTCTGCCTCTATTGCCCAAGAGCTATAATTATAGGTATGTGTCACCATGACCAGATTAATTTTTAAACTCACTTTACATTTGATTAAATGTGAATCTACTCAATGTCTAGTATTTTATGATTTAAGTCACTTATATACAGCTTTGCTAGACATAGACTTGGAAATCAAGTAATACTGTATATGGCCAAATCCTGAGGTAACAGTTCATGCAGTCACAATCCTGAGGTAACAGTTTACGCAGTCACATACTTTCTTAGCATTGACATTATGGCTTCTGCCAGATGCAGTGGCAAGCATCTGTGATCCCAGTGCTTAGGAGGAAAGGCAATGGATTTCTGAGTTCAAGGCCAGCTTGGTCTATGTAACAAATGTCAAACCAGCCAGAGTTACACAGTGAGACTGGCTCAAAACCAACAAAAACCAAACAAACAAAAATTTTGTTTCTGTTGTATTTAGAGAAAATTTAAAAATATGTTAAGGCTTTTAATTTTAATTTCATGTATTTCCTCTCTCTAGGTAAAACATCAAACTGGGAAGATGATAGTTGGGGAGCATGGGAAGAAACAGAGCCCCAAGAACCTGTAAGTCTTTCTAAAAGCATGTTTTGTTTTTATTTTGTGTGTGGATGGAGTGTTGTGGAGTCAGAGGAGTCAGTTCTCTCCTTCCTCCTTTAGTGAGTTCCAGGTGTTGACCTCAGGTTGTCAGGTTTACAAAACAAAGCCTCTACCCATGGAGCCATCTTGCTGGTGCTCTGCATGGTTTTTGAGAGTGACATTTTCCTTTTGGAATGATTGTGGCATATTTCCACATTAGGCCGACATTTAAAAAAAATCTCTCACAAACATTTTTGTGTTTACTTAGTAGTAACTAACTCGATACTTGCTTTAAGGATCTCAATGACGTTACAAGTAGTTGGGTACTGTAGCCTAAGCTACAACAAAAGATGTTAGACTTTGTAATTCATGATGAACGTGTCATTGGCTGTAGTCCTGGGGGGACACATCAAATCCAAGGGCTTAGCATCTGACAGCGCCCTTCTTGCTGCATCATAACATGATAGAAGATGGCTGAGGGAAAAAGAAAAGGGGAGGCAAGAGTGTGTGTGTGTAAAAGAAACCCAAACTCGCCTGCCCTCATGACAGACCTGCTCCTGTTGTAACAGTGCCATCCCCTGAGAGTAGCATTCACTTGCTCACTCTGCCTTTGTAACTCTGCCTTTGCTTCTCTTTGGTCTTCAACTCCTCATTTCACGTTGGGGGTTAGGCGCCTAACATGGCACTAGGGACTCAGTAGATCCATGGCACAGGACGATGGAGAATGTTAGCTGTTTGCGATGATCTCTCCCTCAGCTATTGTACATGCTTTTGCCTGCTCAATCGGAGCGTTTGCTGTGCCTGTCACATCTCAGGCCCATTTAGGTGCTGAGAATATAGCAGTGACCAAAGCAGACCAAGCCCCTGTCATCTTAGTATGCCTTCATCTGTGAGTCATGGAAGATCTAACATAAACTGCTTTAAGCAACAGGAAACCTCATTCCTTCACACAGAGGAAATCCAGAGCTAGGCGAGCTTCTATGTTATTTGGTCAAGTGGTTGAGCTGTGTGTGTCATCAGGCTCTATCTGTCTTGTTTCAGTCACGGGGAGTGTGGCAGCATTGGTGTGACCAGAGGGAGGAAAATACTTGGATCTTCGCATGCTCTTCTGGGGAAATAGCTTTACTTAAAAGCCGTTTACAACTCTGCCACATCATTTCTTGACCATATGACATCCAGAAGTAGCTTATTTCTGAAAGCGTTGACTTTTATGTGTGGAGAGACCTTCTCTTCCATTCTATAATTTGGGTACTTTCTCATTTCATGCCATGCTTATGGTATTTTTCTTTTTTCACTTTTTCCCTTGTTTTTTGGTTTTCTGAGACAGGGTTTCTCTGTGGTAGCCCTGGCTGTCCTGGAATCCCTTGATTATTTTACCTTTTCTTTTTCTTCTTTCTTTCTTTCTTTCTTTCTTTCTTTCTTTCTTTCTTTCTTTCTTTCTTTCTTTCTTTCTTTCTTTCTTTCTTTCATTCTTTCTTTCTTTTTTTGTTCTACCATAGCAGCTATTTTCAAAACTTGAGTTTCAATAACTTCATTGGTTTTTTTTCTGTTTCATTTTCTTTAATTATTGTCTTTCATTGTCTTTGTTTTCTAGCTTCTTAAGATAGCATTATAGATTATTAATTTTAAATCTATTTTCTCTTATAATACAGATCTATGTGTTCTTCTGAGCACTCACAGGTTTTGTTGTGTGTTTTCAATTTCATTTAGTTCAAAATGTTTTCTGATTTCTTTTGGCTTCTTTCTTTGTTAGCTAGAAGTATGTTCCTTAATTTGTAGATGCAGTAGTCTTCCCTTAAGGATGAGGGGGGCTCTTCATGAGACCCCTGTAGGTGCCTGAAGCCTTTAGGAGAGCCACAAATCGTACTACTTATCCAATATGTACATTGCATAAGTTTTAAAATTTAATATATAAATTAGATGCAGTAAGATATTAACAACAGTAATCAATAATGAAGTGAAACATTTTAATGGTATGCTGTAATAAAATTGCCAGCATCATTACCTTTGTACTTGGGGGTCGATATTAAATAGAATAAGAGCTGTCTGCTCTGCAATGTTCAGACTGCTGCTTTAATAAACAAATGACTACGAAGACCCTGAGGGTGAGTGGCGGTGTCCTGGACAGAGGTGGTATCCACAGCTTCTCCCAGAGCAGGGGAGGGACAGTGCAAGGTCTCACTGTGCAAGTCAGAAGAGCACATCATTTAGAACCTGTGATGGCTCACTGCTGGCATTTTCCAGTTAGTGTAGACCATGACTGGCTTCAGATGACTCAGTCACAGAAGGAGAACTGCAGATAAGGAAACTGTTATTAGGGATTTGCCAGATTTCTTTCTGCTGAGTAGTTCTGACTTTACCCTGCTATCGGAGGGCTGTTGTGTACTTCCAAACTGTTTATAGAGCCCATTTTATAGCTTAACATACGGTCTGTTCTAAGGGATGTTCATCTCTGGGAAGAATGCTGCTCTTGACAGGGGAGGGTTCTCTACATTTCAGTTAGGTTGGTCCATTCATGTCTTCTCTGTTCTTCCTGATTTCCTGATTTCCGTTCCTTGTATCAGTGAGGGAAGAAAGTGGAAATTTCCGTGTGTTCTTGTGGAATTGCCTCTTCCTTTGAGCTTCGCCAGAGTTGCATCATGCACTGAGCAGTTCTCCTGTAGTGTCTCTGTGTGTGCTTGTCATACGTCTCTGCAGCTCCTGCTTGGAAGTGTGCAGTGTTCCTGCTGATGTGTAGTAATGTCTGTCCTGTCTGCTCCTTACACAGGTGCTGTTCCTCCATGGCATGTCTCTTTCCAAGCCTTTCCATTTTAGCTGACTTACGGCTTTGAGGCTAATTTGTGTTTTTAATAGGTAGTTGGATTTTGCATTTTTGTCAGCCCGATACATGGGGCTTTCATTAAATAATTTTATTTTATGATTTTGTGATTGTTGTAGTTAAATTTCCATCTGCCATTTGGCTATTTTGTATGTACCTTGTCACTTTTTAGTTCCTGTATTAGTCACTGTTCCCTAGGGGAAGAAAATCAAAAGAATGACTGTTGTTAGAAGGGACCTATTAAGGAGGGCCATAACATAGCTCAAGTGCCCAATAATCACTGTGTTGGTCTGCTATGAGCAGACAAAATCCTGGAAACTCAGAGCCTGTAGCTTCTTAGTCCATGCCTCTGGCAGTGTCAGCAGTGGTGTGGTGCTGAAGGCCTGCAAAGTTCCTGGAGAGCCCCCCGTCTCCAGTCAGTGTTGGAAGCCTGAAGAAGCAGGCTTCTGTATCAGTGAAGGCTTTCAGCATCGGTGTAGATGAACTTGCCAGCAGGAGCAGAGGCAAACAGCAAAAGTAAAAGCCTGTTCTAGGACCTCTTGGTGTGGGCTGCCATTGGCAAGTGCTGACCATGTTTTAAGATGGGTCTTGCCACTTCAGATAACGAAATGGAAGTCAGTCTCCTGCTCAGTGCTCAGTGCTCAGTGCTCAGTGCCCAGTGCTCAGCCATGATGTTCTTCCTAGTTCCAGTTGGTGATAACCAGAATTGGCCATCACAGTGTCTAACTCTTAACCTCATTCTCTGTGTTAAACAAATATTTACAGTATCATTTCAATCACTCTGATTTGTGTTAATATTGTTAGGTTACGTGTATCTTCTATTGATGACTCGCATACTATGTAATTCACTCTTACAGTATACAACTCAGTTTTCTTAGTATTCTCACAGCTCTCTAACTACTGTCACCATCAAAGTTAATGATATTTAATTACCCTAAGAGAACCCCCATAATCCATTACTGGTCACTTTCTAGCCTTTCCTGATCCTGCCCTCCAGTAGCAGCTGACTGCCTTTCTGTGTATGGATTTACCTATTCTGACTCACTAGCTCCTACTCACTCTCAGTTCAGACCCCGTCATGGTTTTTACGTCCTCCGTTTCTCCTCATAGCTGTACCAGGCATGTCACTCAGCAGGGGTAAGACTCTTACGTCAACTACTTTCTGTGATTATGAGCAACCCTAATGGTTTACATCCAGAGGCACAGCAAGTAGCAAAATGAAAGGCTTGTCAGATACTTGAAATTCAGACATCCACGCCCTGGCTAAGGTACGAGCTATCGTCACCCACAGGAAAGTAGAGTAGAAAGGAGGCCTTGAAGGTTCCTGCTAGGAATGGACCTCAGACTTCCCCAGAACATAACTGGATTTTGCCTACATTAAAGATGACACCATCGGTGGGAACAGAGTGTTTTGCTGTCTCCTTCCTATTCAGCGCTGTCAAGGCACTGCAACTGTAAGCACTGAGGATGTTCTCAGTCGGCTGCCACTGGACAAAGGCTGAGTGCTGGAGGAAGGTGAGCTTTTGCTCTCTAGTTGGTCCATCATTGGAGAACTAGTCTGTGATGATGCAGGGGCATGAAGAGAACCTACAGAGATATTTCAAAGAATTAGTGAGGCAGCAGCTACCATAGCTGAGTTCTGTGCCCAGAGGCCAGCCTGTCTCCTGAACTCAGGGGCTTTGTGTTTCTATACTTGCCAGCACTGCTCTGCAAGTTATTTGTCAGTTTGTTGACTTGAGAGAATGAAAGGTGTTTGTAGTTGAGAGACTTGGTACCAGAAGTCCAAGGAGCCTTTTTAAGAAAGAAGCCTGTTTGCTCTTCTGGTTCTGAGCTGTCAGCTGTAACACAGGCTTAGTGAATACTCAGGACTCAATGGAGTGGAAGTCACCCATTCACCCATGAGGAACTGACAGCAGCCAGAAAAACAGACAAGAAAGATGGTGATAGGAAGAACGTGATCGAAATGAAGAATGTGGCATATGGCAAGGATGGTGAGGAGGAAAACTGCTCAGAGAGTGGGACTGTCAGCATGGAGGTGCTTGTGTCTGTTTCTGATAGAGCACCCCTGTACTTCTGGTATTCCGTGAGGACCCATGCTCACCATCCAGCTCATAGAGAGTAGAGTAGAACATCAAAGAGGTTGGCACTGTCACCTCCGTGGGGCCACTCTGAACACTATTGTGTCCCAGGAACTTCTGGTCTCAGTGAGTTCTCTCTTCAAAGAAGACATTGCACCCACATGGTAGCAAGAGGTTCCTTCACTACAGAGGGGTTTGCTTCCTCCTAGAGAATTATTTTAGCCATACTGAGAAAACAGTTCATAGTTGCGGAGGCCTGCAGCTGTGGGCTCTGTCCACCTTCAAGAGTCCAGTTGTTAGTGTGGACTAAAACCTCCAGTGACCAAGCAACCATAGCCTGAGTTGGAATACACTTCCACATGTGTGTAACCTACCTCTTAACGCCCCTGTGTGATACAAAACTCATCTGATAGCATCAAGTGCAGTAAGAGTGTGTGAGAGGCATGTCCCCTGAGCCAGGCAGAACTAGCCCCACTCTGGGCAGCTGGCTTGTGGAGAGGGCTAGCCTCAGCTCTCCACTAGGCTTTATCCACTTCTGTTTGTTGTTAGCGAGGTTCCTTCCCTCTCACACTTCGAATTGCTCTGGGACACAGTAGAAACCTAGTTGTATTTCCTGGGCTTGTTTCTAAAGTCTGTCTTGTCTTTCTTGCACTAACCTACATTGGAAAGGCATCTTTTCACTGGTGCATTAGAGCAAGTGGTGGGAAGGATAGAATTGGCTGGCTCTGTTGTAACCAGGTAGTAGACAGGGCAGGAAGTGGACACAGGGCAGTTCTACTCAAGGTCCAGCTTCAGTGGTCAGCTTGGAGGATTTCTAATCAAACTACTTTGAAGTACGCTTCATATGTTTTACAGAGGGGAACATAACATGTCTGTCAAGGGGAGTCATGATTTACCAGACTAATAGGACATCAGAGCATGCTGATTTAAAGGGCTCATGTTTTAGGCCAAAAATTGGAATATAACTCGTGGTGATTACATGTTCTTGATATGATTCTGGAGGATCTCTAGCCTCATAGCATTCCTCTGGTAGACTTTGGTGCCACCTGCTGCACAGGAGACACAGCCAGCTTTGTAAAAGGCAGAAAGGGGCTTTCAAGCCATGCTGTCTGCTTCAGACCCTCCTGAGAGGCAACCACAGAGGGTCTCCTTCTCAAGGCTGGTTCTTACTAGGAGTGTGGACTTTTGACTGTGATATTGACTTATTTCTTCAATGTCCTTTCTTTCAACACATATATGAGCCAGGTGTAGCCTAGTCATTCTCAGTGGGGAGTGCTTTTATCCCTTCTGAACACCAGCAATGACCAGGTATCTGTGGACTAGGTTTTTGTTTTGAGGCAAGGGTATGTCCTGTGGGCAGAAGCTCACGGTCTTGCCAGGCAGTTGGAACACAGAGGATAGTTGCTCACAGCAAAGCATGATTCCTCTCTAACTGTCAGGAGTACCGAGGTTCAGAAACATGGCTTGGTGCAGAGCTTTTTCTCTTACTCTCCACTCTCTGTCTTACTGTCTTTTTATTCTCCATTATTTCTTGGCCTTTTGGAGTGGTGGGCTTCAAAGTATTAGTCTGTCAGACATTGGTTTATTTTCAGTAGATTCTGGTGAAATGATTTGCTAGTTACTTTGGTTGCTGGCCAGCATAGCTGGCTTTGGGTTGTTCTGGAGTCTTGTCCTCAGAGTAACAAGCAGTCGGGTCCAGTGTGGATGGCACTGTGGAGGCCGACATGCTGAAGAGACTTACCTTAGTCCCTGCTTATCAGCTGCAGCTTCTCCTTCTTTACCTGTGATGGTTAGTTGTTGTTCTCCCCCGCTTTCCTCAGGAACTCCCTGGAGGAACCTTCTACCCTGTGAATCTGCACTTGATGGTGAGGCCTCTTCTGCCACCTGTGCAGGGGAAAAGGATGTAGGGACTGGACTGGCTAAACATGGTTTCCAAGCAAGCCACCTCATTCTTGACTTCCTTTTCAGAGGGCCCTGGTGGTGACTTCACAGTGCAACAAAGACTGCTTTTCAGCTTCCTGTCCTGTCAGTTGAGCACTTAATTTTCCAAGGTCTGTCCTCAGCACTACAAAGAGGGACAGAGAAAAAGGTTTTCCTGCTGCGGTGAATTAATGAAGCTCAGGAGTAGACGAAGGCTTAGCATGCACAGGGCCCCAGATTTGATCCCTAGTCTTCCCCTAACCCCAGAATAGGCTGCTTTAAATTGGGTTTTTGTATCAGAGAGGATAAAGGTAAAATTCACATGGTTAAATTCATGCTCTTGAATGTGTGTGTGTGTGTGTGTGTGTGTACACATGTGGTACGCCTGAGTGTGTAAACATATGTCCCATGTTTGGGCATATCTGTGTGTGTGCACAGGAGTGCTCATGAAGGCCTGGGTTGGCATCAGGTGTCTTCCTCAGCTGCTCTCCACTCTGTTTGTGAGGCAGGGTCTGAGTTAAACCCAGTGCTCACTGTTAGAGCTTCTCTGGCCAGCCTGGCAAGTCAGCTCACGCCAGGGTGCTGCCTCCACCTTCGGAGTGCTGCACTTAAAGGCAGGCTTACCCACCTGATGGTTACAAGCAGTCCGAGGACCGGTGCACTCTGATCTTCATGCTTGCATAGCAAGCACGTTAGCCACTACACCACTTCCAGCCCCCAACCACTTCCCATTAGTTGTGTGCTAGTGTTTAGTTTGCATTCATTAAAAAAACCAAAGACTGAGAGACAGAAAACTAAGAAATGAATGCATGTGTGTTGTTGATTTTTTTTTAGATGGGATTCTATTCTTTGTAAGTATGTTCTGAATTGTTGGACCCCTAGTATGTTAGCAAACGTTAATCTTAGGCTAGTGTAAATGCTCATTAACATTTTAATTTTTTATTTCATTTGTGGTTGACATTGGACATCTCTTTATGTTTTCCATTTATAAATACTTTGGTGAGTACATGCTACTAACTATGTTTTTTCTAAAATCTGATAGCAACTTAAAGCCCTTGGCATTTGATTTAGCTATAAGATCTATTCCACTTAAACTGAATACTAATTGTTACGATTTAGTGGCCATGTTAGTCTAAGAACCAAATGACAGAGTCTCTATTATTTGGTAAATATTATTTGGTACTTTTTTGATCACATGGAACCTGGTGAAACAAAGAGATTTACTATCTAGTGTTAAATATTTATTCAGGAAATGGAGGCACATGCATGTTAGCTTTACAACTGCATTGTTATTACTTCCATGCTCATTGCAGAAAACTCAGGTGTTACATAAAAATGTAAGCATTTCACTCAATAACACTAATAATCATTATCATTGCCTAATGAGCAGGCAGGTGAGTGGACACTTGCTCTGTAAGTAGTTTAGACATAAATAACAATAAAATTGGAATACACTGGCCTGTGGGACCCAAGACCCTGGGCTCAATCCTTAGCACCAAAAAATAAAAATAAATAAAAATAAAGGGAAAGTAATAACAAATAATCCTAAATTAATTGATTATAAAATAAACTATAAAATTACTTTCTCAAATTTTAAAAATTGAGATTCACAATGTAAATTTTTTTTTCACTTATTTTACTTGTAAGAGAGATTTTTTCAAAATATAACCAAATTAGAGAGAGTTCATGCTTTGCCCCATTTTGATTTTGAAAAGGCTGTAAGATCTTTAACTTGAATTTTGGATTTGTTTTCTTCGAGACAGGGTTTCTCTGAATGGCCCTGGCTGTCCTGGAACTCACTCTGTAGACCAGGCTGGCCTCGAGCTCAGAAATTCACCTGCCTCTGCCTCCCAAAGTGCTGAGATTTCAGGCTTGCGCCACCACCACCCGGCAACTTGAGCTGTTCAGACTCTGCTCTTTCCACACTGAGTGAGAAGCTGTAGGTTTGACTGAGGGACTACACAGCTTTGCCATCTCTGCTCTTCCTGTTGTATTTTGAACTGTTCTGTAGAGTTTTGTTTAGAGA